>NW_020454339.1:1885038-1972439 GCF_003342845.1 Nothoprocta perdicaria | reverse complement strand
TTCCTTTTCCTTTTCCTTTTCCTTTTCCTTTTCCTTTTCCTTTTCCTTTTCCTTTTCCTTTTCCTTTTCCTTTTCCTTGATATATTGCTATTAGCATGGACATTATTTGAAAAATTAAATGTTGTTTGTTAATGTTCTTAGTCTAATTAAATGGAAAAAACACATTTAATAACAAGACTAGGAGCCTGTCCACTAACCCAAATCTGGAGCATACAGAAGTCCAAGGACATAAATCTATGACTTAAATCAAGAGGTCTCAGCATGGGGATCTGTCAAAGAATGCTGAAAAAACAGTACTGCGTAATGCCATCTTGTGGATACTTCAYAGACCTGTTAAGAATGGGATAAAGAAGGCTCAGAGAAAGCAGCATTTTGAGGTTTAATTTGCAGCCCTGTAAYGGTTTTCAAAGGATAAGAATAAGAATTTTAAATAAATTTAAACCTGATTTTCCTAAGACAGATCTCTCAGATAGTGCATGAGTTCTGTGAAGGTGCTGAATACTGAGGAACAGAAAGTGAAAATTGTATGTGCTTGATATTCTTCAAAAAAGTTTTCAGTGAGTCTCAGCATTTTAATATGAAATGCTCCATAATTGCATTAAAAGAAAGCTTGCAACCAATAAAATTTGAAACTTGATGATTCACTATTTTTGCTGCAAGGTGTTTACCAGTAAAGTGTAGTTTTAAATATAGTTTAAAATGTAGCTTACATTTTTAGAAAAACTTGTAATTTTACCTCTACATGGAACAAGAATCTCATTTGCAAAGATCAGAGACTACATATCTACAGAAGACATTGTGAACAGTGTTGCTGGGTGTATGTGGTACAGAAATTAATACAATACCTTTCAAATATATTATTGAAAGAGAAAATACATTTACTTTAATATAAATTTGTTTAAAATTTTGTATGTGCACAGAAAAGCATTGCTCACAATAAATGTATGGTTTTATCCCTAAAAGGCTTTAAGGTACTGACAAAATGCCTCCACCTGTCTTTTTTAAGAAAAGGTTCCATTTTTTCCGGTTTACTATCTTGTTTTGAAATGTAATTAACTGAAATGAAATTGAAWTCACATTAAAATTCATGAAAAAAATAAAGAGAAAAATTAAAGAGAAACATCTGCTTTAAAACTACCAAGCTGAGACAATTTAGCTGACCCAAACCAAATGCTAATTTCCTCTGTTTTTCCAGTATAAAGAAAACTGTTGCTATGTGGATTTTTGAGTTTTATTTTTTCATTAGGAGAATCATTTCTCACCGACACATATGCTGTGACAACACTGCGATGTCTGTTGGTCTATCTAAGCTGTCTAGACTAACTCACTGACCTGTGAATCCTTGGAGGAAGTGTCTAGGCTGCTTTGTACAAAACTGCTCTCCTCTATACTGCCTACAGTTGGAAGAAGATTTTGAAGTAAAGAAGTCCCTCATCTTCACCTGGATTTTCTTACCAAGGGAATTATTTGCTTCTTCTGATATTGAAATCTGCATATGAAGCAACTTGCATTCTGTGGAGATGACAGAAATTCCAGGGCTCCAAAGCTAAAAAAAAATGACTCAGTCTTACAGTATAAATCTTTTTGACTTTAATAAGACTTTGATGTCTTTTTTGACTTTAGTAAGAGTCATCCAGCATAAAAGGAGCAAGCAACTGACCGTACACTTTAAGTTTGAAAAACAGAGACATAATCTGTAACATTTTTAAATTAAGGATCTTTTAAGCCTTTTCCTAAGACAAATAAAAGTTTCCAGGCATAGTTTGCTATGGTGTATGAATGTCTGTGGTCAGCTCAAGGTTTTATGTGCAACCTGATCACAGGATTGAAATAGCTATACATCCCTCACATGTGCATGCAATACTGAATCTCAGAATGTAGCAGAAACCCTGTTTTCTATTTGTGTTGAGAGAATTTTAATCTAAGCAGAAAGCTATCCCATCAAATAAAGCAATGTATACATATATTTATAAGCTAAAATAAGTACGATGTAGGAACTACAGTCTATTTGTAACATGTACATGAAGTTAAGCATATATGATACCTTACAGAAATTCAGGGAACAGATTCATTTGTGAACTATACTATAAAACCATATGGTGCCTTCAAGTAGTAGTTTGTATTCTCAGCATCTCAGCTTCACATTTATAAAATGGAACTATTAGTCAAAATATATTGTGTTTGGGTATTATCTGTAGATATTATTTCAGTAATCAATAGCGTATATAATGCATAATAGTTAGGTATTGGGTTTCTTCTAGTAGCCTACTAATTACAAGAAGTTTTACTTAGCATAGGAGCAAAACAAATAGTGTTTTTAACAATAAACAGATCTGATTTTTAGGAAGCTATTTCTTCAAAGCTTGTATGTGATATTTACATATAAGGACATAAAAGGAGTATTGCAGGAGGTGAAAGGTCTCTTACAGACAAAAAGATTAATTCATATTTTGTTTACCTTATCTATTTGACTTAGCAGGAAAACATTGCTATGTTCTACGACACATGACAGATGTAGTGAAAGATCCAGAAAGTGCCAGATCCATACAGAACAGGAAAAGAGATTCCCAGTTAGAATAGACACACACACATTTTGCTCATAATGGACAGCTGAACAAAAAGGTATGATAAATATATATGTGGAATTAGAGATGTTGTGTTTAGAAAAAGGCCTTATAAATCAAATAACTTTTCCTAACTATCCGAATAATTAACCATTAATAACCAATAACAAATAATAAGTAAATATAACCAATAATAACCAAATAACTATAATCAATGATAAATAAACATTCCAAATCATTAAGTTCAGTGGGACTGAACTTAATACTGGTATCCAGGTCATGAAATTGTCTGGGTTTTGTAGAATGCTTTGCTACATTGCATTTGTTTAATCAGATACCCATGAAATGCCATATATATAATTTTTTTTTTTTCAGATTCCAATGAAATGTCATATATGGCTTTTTTCTCAGATTCCTAAATAGAAAAGATAAGAAATTAACCTTCATGGTTTCTGTTTTATCTTACCAGGAAAAAAAAAAAAAAAAAAAAACCCACACTAATGACCTTCTCCTTGTATAACGTAACTTCTGTGGGTGAAGGTTTTCTCTTTATGAATGATGTTTCTGATATAATTATGCTGTAAAATTATATGCATTCATCGATAAGATACTGTCTTTCATTTTCAGATAAATGACTTGTCATTTGTGCCAGTCGGGTATTCTCAGGGCACAGCTATTTAAGCTGTCAGCATCAGTGATATGATAAAATTATTGCATCACATAAAGGCAATCTTTCATATGGATCTAGAAGAATGATTTTCATGCTTGTTAAAGACTGAAACTTTTCTACCATTTTTAATATTTTTTCATGTGCTCTTTCATCCATAACTTKTGGCAAGGAATGCAACATTGTCTCAATTCTCAAAAAATGGCATTGATATGAACAGTGGATTCCAAAGTGCAGTGATGTGTTCTATAATGAGGATGCACCTCTTTGAAGGCTGCTTATTTTTCAAGCACTCAGCCATGCCTTTCACTTATTAAATTAAGTGACCTACATGGTGGCTTTATGCGATGAGGAGATTGGTAGTGTTCTGCTGCAGATATAACCTCAAAGATTCAGAGAACTGTGAACTTTAGGGTGACTGTCTGACAAATGTAAGACTGCTGTTACTCTGTTATTTGCTATGCTACAATATTGACTCACGAGGAAATGCTAACAGTCATTTATTATACTGATCACTATTCCAGAGGAGTTATAATCTTAGTTGTAGTAGAACTGTAAATGATTTTCCAATCCATGAAATTTTTAGGATTTAGGAATCCATGAGATTTTTAGGATTCCGAAACATCTTCCAGAAAGAGTACCTGTCAATTTTAAAGGTTAGCAGCTAATAAAATGTGTTGCACACGTAAATATAACATGCATCAGAACTTTAGAAGTTCTGAGGCTTCATTATAGACTAGTCAAATTCACAAACATCTTCTAAGACAGATACCATGAATATTATTATATTCCTCTTAAAGAGGAATAAAGTATAAGGTACCTAGAGAAAAAGGAGAATTGCCTCTGGTCAAAAAGTATTTTAAATTAAAAGACAGAAATAGCATCTGAATATAGAGTATTTCAGCTTTCCGCTTCATGGATTCAACAATACCATCTACAAAAAAAGCTATGCTGCTAAACTTTTGAGGGTTCACTCCAGGTTTTATACCCACTTGCATAGATTACTGTAACTAAGTAAGCTGAGCATTGCACAACTGTAAACCTAATAATGGGAAACATAAAAAGGACCTCAAAAATTTTTTTTTGAAATCAGTCTAAAAATGTGTTCCCACAGTTTTTTATGTAGTGTCTGTAAAACTGCTCAACTGCTTGAGATAAGTGAATGTTCTTGAATGTTTTTTTTCTTTGAAAAGGAGGCTTTTGAATTTCTGAGGCAATCGGTCCCAAATATTCTCTCTTTTTGACAGTCAATAGTTTCAATTTCTGACCACTCAGTCTGAAGGGAAGGAAAACGGATTAGATAAACTTTAGAAGGTTGTGGAGTCTCCTTCTCTGGAAATCTACAAAACCCACCTGGATGTGACCCTGTGCCCCGTCCTCTGGGTGTCCCTGCTAGAGCAGGGGGGTTGGACTAGATGATCTGTAGAGGTCCCTTCCAAATTCAGCCGTTCCGTGATCCTGTGATTCTGTGATATGTTATTTGGCTCCTTCCCCTTACCATTGTATCTATATTACAGCTTCTTTTAATTAAAAGAATCACTGACTTCCTTCCTTCCACTTAAGGAGATAATGTGTGTAGCAGAGGAAGTTATCTTAGAACATATCCTTAAACAGAGAGATTTGTGACAATTGCCATTTGCATTTTTCTTGAACTTTGCTGGTTTGATATACAGAGCTAACTCTTCACCCGATTCCCTGACCACCCAACGATTCTGTGTATAAGAGCTACTTCAGTTTTACTGCAGGGTTTCATGGGGCTGGAAAATTAGCAGGCAGTAGGAATATATTTCTTGTGCTTCAGTAACCAGAAAAAAATAAAAAGCAAGATGCAAAAAGATATTATACTTTTTTTTCATACATGAAAATAACTGTAAAGAAGAAGAACTGGGCTGGGATATTCTCCAAGAAAGCTATGTGTGAATGGACTCAGAACAGAAACACTGTTCTGCACTGAAATTCAGTGCATTTCACCAAATGGTGTTAAGACAAAGACAGCACAAAGAAGCAACCAGTACTGAAGTGATAAATTAATGCTTTTTATACAAACAAAATATATTGAATTCTYTGGAAACTCTTATAGTTGATGATGAAGTATTATTTCCCACAGCAAGAATATTTTGCTTTAGCACATTAATGTACATAAGGCAAAATACATCAGAATTGAATTAACCTTTTATCTTTTAAAATTATCTCAAAATATACTTTGATTATAACTAGGAGTTTCCACTTTTCTGTATCTTTTAGGAAACTTTTTAGAACACGTTGTAGTTTATGATGATTAGTTGTGAAAATTCTTCATTGGCTACTGTTTTCAAAATGTGATTTCTATTCCCTYAAGCTAGAGTAACAGAAAGTTGTACCTCCCAGACACTTGTGAAAATAAGGGAAGTGACCATGTCTCTTCTGCTTGATCTGAATATTTAGAGTTGGCTGATTTGTATGCAAACAATACACAGATAAATATTTTGCTTCAGAGGGCTCTTTAAATATCATGGAACCAAAACCTGATGATCTGTGAAGCCAATAGTCACTGATTTTGGATTACTAAATATGAGAAATTACTGATTTGTTTCAAGTAAAGGAAATTAGAGGTGTAGGAGATACATTGTGAAACACTGAATATTATTTTCTGCAGTTTATTCATTAAGATTTTAATTAAAATCTTTGAAAACTTCGTATTTATGGCATTTTGTCAGCTATCCAGAGTAAGGAAAATGAAACCTGATGGTGTATTATTCTTAACCAGATCCTCAGCCTGAGAAACATAATCAGTAGGATACTTCCAGTGTTCTTTTTAATGGAGGGGGCTGCAAGTTTATTKTAAGTAGGTACATTTTTAAACACAAAAAACAACCCAGAAAATTCAGAGAAATTTCAATTTGGGAATATGGAAACAATCTCATGTTCTTTTAATCTAAAATTTTGAATAGCTGAGTACACCATGTGACTGGGAAATCTGTGGCACATGAGTCAGTGAAAAACAGCCAAAGAACCTCAGCCACAGAACCCAGTGAACAGGGAAGGAGGAAATAATGCTAAATCATCGCATTTTTGATGCACAGCTTTGGAAGTATCAGACAAGCCCAAAGTCACTCTGTCATACAAGCCTAGTTTTGTTATCATATTGACTAGACCCTTTACAACTAGAAAGACATCTTCTGAGGTACTACCACATGGGAACTGTTGCAGCACATACCAATTCTCACAAGAGTATTATTAGTTCTGCAATTGTTTTCGTTAAGCAGCATTTGTATCCTATGGGCTAAAATTTTACCATATTATTATAGATGTCATTCAGAAATATTATGTGGTCTACATTTTAAATGTATTGGAAGCTACTGCAGTGAGTAACAAAAAAGACAGAATGCCTCTCAGAAGTCTTCCATGCAAGGACCTAAATTCCTTTTAAGAAATAAAACATCCTTAGTAATTCACGTTCAGTGGTATATGCCATGAGATTTATTGCTGCAGAAGTTTGAAGGAGGATGTTATGCATTCATCTTCTTGCTTGGGTCATTCAAAACTCATCGTTTGAGTTAGCAGAATGGATAGCTGATTACAGAGCCATTGAAATAGCAGGTATGTGTGGTAAAAATGTGCTTTGTTGGGCAGCTAGAATTAAAGTACTGCAAAATTGACAAAATGAAAAGAATATCATTTGTAAGAAATAAATTTATTTTCATTAAAAAAAAAAAAAAAAGAAAATCCCATGAAACAAATAGGAAAGAAGGTCCAGTTATATGCTGCATTCCATGGAAAAAATCATGTGAAAAACTGATAGTAAATATTATGTGTCTTTGTCTTGAAATGAACTTACTGCACATTATTTGCAGAGACCAGACAGGTTTTATTAAAAACCAAAGCTCAGTCAGTGTTTGCAGATAACTTATTTAATTTGCTTTTCTCTGAAATATAGAAGTCTTACATTAATACTAACAATGAATGCCAATAAAACTTTTCATTTGATTCAGTTTTAATGATTCTATGCCTGAAGGTGTACGGCTTGAACACAGTGACCCGTACATGTGGATTGTGTAGATTTCAGACAACATCTATTTAAGGCTTGAAGCCCAAATTTTCAGGAATTATCTGATATTTTTTACATCTTACTTTGCACTAAAATTAGACTTCCAATAAGGGTGCCTGAATTTGCAGCTTTGTCTAATCCCACAAGTCATTTTGGAGCTAGAGTAAAAGAGCTGCCTGATCACTGAGTGGTTGCATGGGAATACGTAATACTTGTTCCTTTGCATAGCTGGGGTGTTTCTGGGCCCTTCAAAGGTCATTTCCACAGGAACACTGTTGACTGGCTTCTCTAGACCAGTGCCTGGTTGACCATGGGTCATGCACATTAGAATGAGTCATAACATTGGCTGTGACATTTCAGTCTTTTTCAAAGGATGTGTAGAAAGAGCCCGACTTCCTGTGCAGCTTTAACTCAGATTTGCTCAGTTGATTTCCCATCAATGTAATCTCCTAAAAAACACAAGTCAGTGCATTTCCACTGCCTGTCCCTACCCGCAGCTTCACATCTGACTGGCCAGGCAGTTCACCTTGTTATTCAGTGCCACCACCATCTCTTCCCATGGATGAAATGCTCACTACTTTCACAGGTCCATGAAACACCCCCTTCTTAAGCCCCAATGGATGTATATTCCGATATACATCGGAATATTTCTGACAATTTAAGTATAGCTTAAGAAAATGAGTGATATAACTAAAACACTGTGATATCCTCGGATGTAGAGGAATTTAAATGAATATTAGGGAATAGGAACTTAGATATGAAGAAAACTAATGGAGAAAATAGAAAGCAGAAAGCCAGAGTCAAACTCCCAGGAAGCTTGACAGAAGCAGAGTGGACCTTTCTGTTAGGCCTGTGGAAGTTAACAGGGACAGACTATTACCTGCTCTGATTCTGATCCAGACAGCCCATATCACATACTGTTCCTCCAGCAGGCAGACTGTAAAATTTTCTGAAGATCCCTTGACTCAAATCACTTTGTAGTAAACCACAAACTTAATTAGAAGCAGCAGCTACTTTTCTAATGGAAGATCAATATGCAGCTTGGTTTAATCTGCCGCATTTTCCTCCTCTTCCCTCACCAAATACAACTTGTTAATTTTTTTCTTGAGAGGAAAGGGGAAAATTAGGTCACAATTTCTGTTTAGCATAGTCCACCAAATAGAGCTTGTAAAAGTATCTCAGATATAAAGATATTGTCCTGTCTGCTAGCGAGAGTATAAATATTCATCCAATGGGTTTGGAATTCTGCGGTGAAAATTTTTACATTAAGTGAAAACTGTGACAGGCACTTGATGATAGGAGTGGGCAGGATGCTTGCCAAACCTTCCTGTGGGCAACAAAATAGTGTGGGACAGAGTAAAAGCACAAAGAGTTAATTAAGAAAAAATATCAGTCCCAGAATCCCAGAAGCAGTTTAATRACTTCTCTGTTGTAGTTTTGTTGAAATGAAATAATGATAAATATGAAAAAATATCTCATTGGGATTCAGGAGCCTGTGTGTTAACTTCAGACGCACAACTAAATTGGGGAAAAATACCCACATGTGGGCCCTGGTAGCTGGGCATTATGGACACTACAACCTCTCGTCCTCCTCCGGTGACTCTCCCTAAGTCTCCAAAAGGGCATTGCAGTTGCTGGCACCACAGACACAAAGGTCAGCACTACCCAATGTCTGGGTCTCACAGCTGGCTCCAAATTCACTGGCTCATGTCTATCCAACTGCTGGTACTTAGTATTTACAGCGCTTACAGACAGGATGGTGAATGAGATTATATGAGAAGAGCATTAAGAGAGGATTTAATAGGAAGATAGGATGGACAATGGTGATGAAGAACAGGGCTCAGCTGGATAAGCGTACTGGCCTCTGCTCCTCACAAGCAACAGACCCTTTTTACTCCCTTCTTATTTCCACCTTATCTCTTTCCCCTAACCCTTCCTTAATAGATTTTTCATAGTCCCATGGACCTCCCTCTGATATAGGAAATCATCAAATTTGCCTTCTGATCACTGCACTGATTTGCAAAGTACAGAGCCCTGCAAAGCTCTTTCTGTAGTTTCTTAATGACTCATCGAGTTTTACTCTTTGCTATTTTCTCTGCTATTCCTCGTCTAGCAGGTCTGTCATTGTGCGTCCTGTTTCTTGCTTTACTTTTTATGCTTCCTTTACTTATTTTGCCTTTTGAACTGAAAAGTGATCCTTGATTAGCTTAATGAATAAGATGCGCTCATATTCTACGTAGCCTTACAAATAATTATTAGTTATATCCTCTTCAGTAAATATTTTATTACTTATCTACTCTGTACAATCACTTGCCACCAAAAAAAAATCACTTCATGAAATTTGAAGTCTCCATTCCATCATTAAAGCGTGAAATAGAAATAAATGTAATAAACTACGTTTTTGTGCAATTCTAAGCACAATTCTATGAGTGGAATTGCTACAGACATATCTATAATTACTAAGTCATGCAGCTACAATCTGCTTTATTCATTTATATAACTGAAAAAAAGGTAAAAGAGAATTTCTTTTGTTAAATGCCTGGATTTAACTTTCTTCATTCCATCCAGTAATAGGCATTTAAAAACTCCAGAGAATGACAAAACATTTTAAAAGACTCAGTGGTCACACTCTAAAGCCAACTTTGTGTGGCAGTCGTCATTTCCAAAATGGTTAAGTAAATCTGTTCCTGAAACCATGGCACAGAAGTAAAATGAGTGTTCGGCTTTCTTCACAACAGAGACAGTTGTCTGTATTCAGCTTTTCAGAGCACTTATGCATAAAGCTCTTCACACCTGCAATGCGACTTAGACAGTTCATCACTGAAACTTTGTCTAACAATCTAAATTCTCTCAGGCATAGTCTAACCATCTGGAATTATTCTCAATGTGAAAACTGCACACAACAATTAAATTAGTATCTTTCTCTGTGCTTTCACTATCTTGCAAGAGGAAACTGGCAATTTTCCGATACCACAGGCTTAATAAGTGCTATTTCCATTTTGATATCATACGAATTACAAGGATGAATATTGGATAATAATAATCTGAGGGAAATACAGGAGATTTCTCAATTAAAAATTGTTGTAGGGATCTGTTTTATGTTGCATTTATGTTGCAGGAATCATTCAGAAAAGAATTTAGACATAATGGGCTGATGTAAATAAAAAAACATTTGAAGTCTAATACTCTTCTGCAATCTTGGCAGTAGGAATGACTTTGATTACAAGGAAAAAAAGTCCTACAGTCTTTTTCAAATACTTCCTGCATACTTTCATTCACTGAAACTTAATAAGCAATTCTATTCTCAGGAAGACTGGAAAAGCAATTCTTTAAGCAGAAGACTTACTGCCCTGCCAAACTGCACCTCGGACTGAGGGGGGCAGGTCAAGGGGATATTATTCTGAAAACTAAGATCTGCCAGTAACTGTTTGATGTATTTCTACAATATGAATATTCTGAAGGCAAGTCATAGATTGTGAGCAATTTTTGTACGAAATTTTCTKTGTGTCAAAATTTGCCCCAGATCATCTGGCAGGGCTCAGTCTTGGGTTTATCATTACTTTTCCCAATAAAAGAAAATCCTGTTGGATTATGAGATCATTATTTAATGATTCAAAAGAGTAGAATTCCCAGTGGCAGAGGAAGTTATGGATTGGCTGACCATTTTTTTCTCTGAGTCAAAATGTTTACCATCTGCATTAGTGCATCTGGAGAGCCAGATTTGCAGCTGCTTTTATTTGTATCGTTAAGGTTGGCAGGGTTTTTATATATACATATTTTAATAATACTGTACAGTACAAAGACTTCTTCTACATGCTGCCATCCTCTACTGAATATTTTTTTTTGTTCCATAGATGCTCTATTGATATTATTTTTATATCATTAGGTTTAAATGTAAAATATATTAAAGGTGTCTTTTTTTATTAACATTGACCTATACCTAAAGCATGTATAAAATATAATTTTAATTGATTCTCTTATTCTCTTGCCCACAACAATTCTTTTTTCACTTTTTTTTTGTATTTTGTTATTTGTGTATTAAAATTACCTTTTAACGTATATTCTCCTTCAAGATATTTACCTGTGACCAAGTATTTGTTGTAATAGCAAGATGTACAATATTAAAAGTTGTTCCAATCAGGTAAGCTAGAAATGAAAATGCTAATTTACACATTTGGAAAACTGTACTATAACTTATTTGCCATATCCTTTTAAAGATTTTATTTTTCCTCCTGAGCAGTAAGAAGGCAAGAAGGCCAGCATGTTCTACAAGTCATTGGAATTGTACCCTAAAAATCAGTTTGCTGTCTTAATGAGTTCACAAGAGACTAAAAGAAAGTGGGGCATCTCATTTTAGGACCAATRATGATTTAGACCAATCATTACTAAAGCTATCCAACTCAAAATTATCTTTTGTATAAGGCTGCTAACTTTTAGATAAAAATTATATTTAGTTTTTCATACTTGAAGATTTCTTCTGTCCCTGTTTTATCCTGTGAAAAGAATAAAAAAAAATAATAAAAAGACCAGTATTTGAATGGTTGCATCTTCAAAATATTTTTAGAAAAGTCTTCATTACACCAAGAGAAGGGAAGGAAAGGGAAAGGGAAAGGGAAAGGGAAAGGGAAAGGGAAAGGGAAAGGGAAAGGGAAAGGGAAAGGGAAAGGGAAAGGGAAAGGAAGATTCCTGTTTGAAAGGAAATTTGTGTTTTTAATATTTGTTAAATTCTGAATTAGTCAAAAGAATATGAGCAATTCCAGTATGTTCAGTATACTAGTATGTTACTGCAGTATATATTATGCGTTATCTGCAAGAGTTCTCTAAGTCTTCCTTGAGAAGTAAGCATTCAGACAAAGATATATTTGTTTATTCAAAGAGAGACATCTCCCAGTCATTTTCTTTTTCAGAGGGATCTCAAGAATAGCAATTACTTTGAAGAAAAGGCAGCCAGGAGGGTTTCACTGTTCTCAAGAATTTTGCACATATGTTGGTGCTTAACAAGCAAGGAAAGCTTAATAGAGTTATTATTGAATTTTTTCATTAATGTTGCAGGACCAAATATATGTTTCCACTTTATGCAGTGGGAAAAGCATGATGTGTATGATTATTCCAGTTTGCTCCATGCAGAACTCTTGGTAGGGGACAGTTGTTCACCCTAGCACTTCAGGAAGACCCAAATATCCCTTGTGCCTGATTTGAGAAGCTATGACTGCTCACAGCCAAAAAACAAGGAAGAGCCACGCTGGAGAAAGGTAGCACCTTCATAAAATAAGGAAACTGCAAAGGCTCATGTAGAACATATTTTCCCTTATTTTTCATTAAAAATAGTAAAACTGTCATTTTTTTGTAGMTGAACTGCATTTTGAGATGAGATTTGACTATGGATAGCTATAGTCTGTGGCCTGCCTGACATCACTCTATTGTATTCTCATTATAAGGTGTTTTACAAATTTTCTAGCCAATGAAATACATTTAGCTATAACCTGGATACTTTTAAAGGCTCAGCTCCTGATGAGCCCTTGGTTTCTATTCCCAACACAGGTTATCTCTCTGGTGGAGGGAATAAACCAGTGACAAACAGCATCTCTTCACTTACCACGGTGGTTATGGTGCATGGTGCATGCACAGCCAACGGACGTCAACAAATAGTTCTCAGGAAAATGTAAACTGACAGTGTGGTCACAGACACCTCATTCATAGAGGGGCCAAAATTTATGCCAGGGATTTGGCTGGGCCAACCACACTTATACTAACAGTATTTACAGTATAGTAGACTGGTAGCAGAGTTCAAAAGATTAATTTGACAAATAGAGAATTAATAAGAAAAAGAAAAAGAAAAAGCTGGAAGGTAGTTGAGGAGGAAGATTAAGGATGTAGAAAGCCCGATTTTTGGTATTATGCATGTCAGAAAAATATTGGGCCTGTTAGGGTGAAATCATTTCGCACAGATGTGAGGTAGTGAGCATCTCTAGACCTTCTCTGGGACAGTCTTTAGGTTGATTCTCTCTGCTGGGTCCCACACCAACATCTTATTTTTTCTATAACAATCAGAATAAAGCATTTTTAGGAGAGAACTTAAAACCTTGAGGAAGCAAAGGTGGGTGTAAAAAGTCAGGCTAACAGAGATTTTGCATAATGCAGTTTACCTGTTAGAAGAACTAATTGAGAAAGATCAGAAAGACCACTTTTAAAGTTAATATTTTATTGTGGTGGGAGACAAGTTCAATGACCAGGCACCAGAATGGAAAAGGTACAGATATGAAGGGATAGGGGGTTGGTCTGAGGAAAGAGAAATCTTGGCAGAATAAGAAAAGATGAGATGAAGAATTATGAAGAGATGATGCATAGGGGAAAAAAACTACATGTATATAAAAGGATTGAAGTGAGTTCACCAGTTTAGCTAGCACGAGTTTAGGGAGGCCTGATGTATTACACTTACAAAGACAAGCATTAAAATTACTAGAAATAAGGGTCTCAGACTTTCCTAAAACTCATCAAAATAGTCTTGCTCAAGACGAAAAGCTCAAATGTTGTTCATGCTGAAGTCAAAAGCCCTACTTCATAGTTCTTAATCTGATACAATCTGAGGGACGGTACGGGAACGATATGCAACACTGGTTTAACCCAGGTGAACAGTTGGGAAAGGGCCGAGTTAGGGCAGGGATGCTCTAGTTGTTTGCACTTTTTATTTTAGAACTGAGATCACAGTACTCTTTCATCCTCATTGACTCAAGCTTTGCATGTTTGCCTCTGACTGGGAAAATGTCCTGGCATTTCCCTGGCAGACAGTTTAAATGAGAAGAAACAGAACTGTATTTCAGCTGAAGGCATAACTCCTTTATGCTTTCTTCCCCCCACACCACCGCTTAAAATTCCTTGATGCTTATTAATGTTCTCTGCTTTGAAGTAAGCTACTTGAAAATATACTAAATAATATATTGCTTTTTTTTTTTTATATTAAGTAATTTACATTCATGATTTCCAGTAGGGCTGTAATGCTGAAGTATTTAAGAAAAAAAAAAAAAAAAAAAGAAAAAGAAAAAAAGAAAGATACAAAATTCTACATCTATCAAAATTCTAATAATTTGCAAGAAATGATCTGAAGTAAATCACGCTGTTCCTCAGTTTCTCTGCTTAATGCCAAAGAATGCCAGAAAGACAATTTTTCTCAGTAGACGATATGAACAAAACCCCTGATTTAAATCCAAGCCATGAAATAGTTAGTGAATACTTTATGTGAACACATACCCTCATGTATATATATCATATATAAAACATGACAATATGAAAAAAAATGCTTATGCCAAGAGTGAAAAATGTAGATGTCAGAGATAAAAAAAAATTTCAAGACCACATCCAAAGGGCAAACTCCCTTTTGACAGTTCAGTTAACAAAAGTAACACATGTATTTTAAGATGAATATACAGACTTGCAGGATCCATGTGAGGAATAATTTAACTCCATTTATAGGTGTTTTTGAGGTCTGAATCTGTGGACTCAATTCCATGTGTTTTTAGCAGCTGATTTCCAAGCAAGTGAGTTACTTTGCAGATCCTGTACTTTTTTCTTTTCGGGAAAGAACGGGCAAGATGGAGCCCGTCTTTTTTTCTTTTCTTTTCTGGGAATTGTAATTTCCCTGTCCTGCATTTGCTGATGAATAACGATAGCAACAAGGAAAAGACAAATTAGTATTTTGCTATATCTAGCACTTGTGATTAGACCTGGAGTGTTTATGTTCTAATATATATTAAAAGTTCCTGCTAGTATGATCACAAGTTGACAGCCACTGAGGTTTATATTTTCCTAAAATATATTTAATCTTTTAATATTTTAACAATTTTTATGATGTCATTTTATGATATCAGTCTTTTCTTCTTCTCTTCTCTTCTCTTCTCTTCTCTTCTCTTCTCTTCTCTTCTCTTCTCTTCTCTTCTCTTCTCTTCTCTTCTCTTCTCTTTTTCTTCCTCCATTTTCACAAGCTGACATTGTTTTCCAGTCTAATTTTATGGATTGTAAGACTGACTTCTGGGTATTTACATCTCAGGCAAAGAAAAAAAAAAATCTTTTGCACCTATAGCAATCGAGCAACCAAGATGATTAAGGGAATGGAACAGAGCAACCAAGATGTTTAAGGGAATGGAACATCTCCCGTACGAGGAGAGGCTGAGTGAGCTGGGCCTGTTTTCTCTGGGGAAGAGAAGGCTSAGAGGRGATYTGATTAATATGTATAAGTTCAGGAAGGGAGAATGCAGGGAGGAAGGGGACAGGCTGTTTTCACTGGTGGCCAGYGACAGGACGAGGGGTAATGGCCAMAAGCTGGAGCACAGGAAGTTCCATCTCCAGGTGAGGAGGAACTTCTTTACTGTTAGGGTGACAGAGCAGTGGAACAGGCTGCCCAGGGAGGTTGTGGAGTCTCCTTCTCTGGAGGTCTTCAAAACCCGCCTGGATGCCACCCTGTGCCACATGCTCTAGGTGTGCCTGCTTGAGCAGGAAGGTTAGACTAGATGATCTCTAGAGGTCCCTTCCAACCTTGAATATTCTGTGATTCTGTGATTCTATAGGCACGTGAGGCAGGCAGCTTAAGCAGATAACAGACATKTTGGGACTCACAGCTAACAGAGCCAGAGAAAAAGACTTTTTGTGCCTTTCTCCACCTTTCTTTCCTTAGCTTCATGACATAACTAAGAATATAGGCATTTTTCCAAACTATTAAAAATGCAGATTTAAGTATTTCTAGTATAATTGACTTCATCAGGGGAAAGGCCCTTAAATCATTTAAACAAATAGACAAACAAAAAGCCCACACTCACCTTCTTTAGTAAATCTAGCCAGTAATACAATCTTTGACACCTTATGGGTCATTATAATATCCTTTCTGCCTTTATTCCTGCTTTTCTGTCCATTCTGTATTTCATATGCCTAACCATGAAAAATCATTTCTAAGTTTGTTTGATCTGTATTAAGACTTTGTAAGGTCATGCTTGATTTAACACAATTTATTGTGACTCTTCCTGCTGATTTTAATCATAGCAAGATGCAGATTTCTTTCTGCTTGAGGTAAAACTCGGCTCCAGTACAATCAGATTTGTCCCAGGCTCTGCACATCTGCTTCACTAACCTATATTCTGCAGAGTAACAAACTGTATTTGCCATATTTTTTAACTCCAGCGAGTACAGGTACACCTGAAGTAGTGCATGGCAGACAAAAATTAAAGGAATTTTACAGTCTCAGAATGTATTGATTCTACAGTTCTATGCTAATGATGATGACCTTTGGAARGCTTGTAAGGGACTGGGGATATTAATCCAGGTCCCCACGGGATTAGACCCTGAAGGTAGATTCTCACTCTTGTTCCTCTGTGTTAATCTGACAGCAGTAACAGGCAAAAAAAGCTGTAAAACCAGACTGGTCAAGATTTGATGAGTGATATACTAGCCCTGGGAACCAAAGCGGCTTAGTAATGCTTTGCAAAGTCACAGGACTTTGTTTACACACTGATGTTCATTAGGCTGACATAGAGCCAGCCCGGGAACCACACAATGAGGGGTGTTTGGATCATAATGACATTGACTTGATCCAAACAGAATCACAGAACCACAGAATGTTAAAGATTTGAAGGGACCTCTAGAGATCATCTAGTCCAACCCCCCTGCTCCAGCAGGGACACCCAGAGCACRGGGCACAGGGCGGCATCCAAGTGGRTTTGGAAGATCTCCAGAGAAGGAGACTCCACAACCTCCCTAGGCAGCATTTTCCAGTGCTCTGTCACCCTCACAGGAAGGAAGTTCTTCCTCATATAGAGATGGAACAGGCCACATTTCAGTTTTGTCTCTGGATTGGTTTCATGTTGGTAACATTCAGAAACATAGATGTATTTCAGCTCCACATCAGATGAAATATTAAGAAGGGGTTAGGTGCTCTTTGTCATATGAACCATGAAAAATATCTGAGCTAGAAGAGAAAAGAGAAAACAAAACAAAGCAAAATGAAACAAAGCAAAAAACAAGAAATGCTCCATTTTTTTTCTCAACTAAATATAAAAGTCTCTAGTAAACAAAGCATTTATTTTTCTTTCTTACTTACTTGTAGCATTACTTACATTTCTTTCTTATTTCCTAGCTTCTTTATTATTCTTTTGGAGATTTGAATATTCATTGGTAATGTCAATTTTATCAGCATGTCAATCATCAGGAATGTAACCCTTATTAAAACCTAAAAGACTTGTGAAGTGGAATCCTTTTTAAGGATTATGTAAAAATATGCATCTGTCTCCTTTCCTCGATAAACAGATAGTCACAAAAGATAACAGGAGTAGAATTAYTACTGAAGTCTTTTTTATAGTCTGAGCTGTCTGCTGTTGCAATCATGGATCACACTAATATATGCAGCAGTACTGGCTAAATAAAACTGCATTAGTTTAATTTATGAAATCTCTGCGCAATTCATACTCTTAATGAACACTAAGGACAACTTACACATCCTTCTTGATTCCCTCTACCTCTTTACTAATCCTGTTTGCTTCCTGAGTAGGTCTTATGGGCCTGAGGGTTTGTCAGATTAAAGATTAGCGGGTGCGCTTTAGATACAGGTTCTCTGTCAATGAATAATTAAAAATAATATATTCACATGAACACCACTTTCAATTACTCCTTTGTGCACACTTATATTTCTTCTGGTTAGACTATGTAATCGCTCTTACCATTTTTTAAGTAAGCCTAAGGATAAGTAAAAATTTGTGTTTTTGTATTACCAAATCCATTAATTATCTGCACATTTTCTGTTATACACCATGTCCTCTCCTCCCACAAGCTCACAGAGACACATGGTAAACTTCTTATACCATCTAATTTCAATATTTCAGTGACAGCTGACTTTCATGTAATGTCCTCTGATCAGTATCTTCCTCGCAGCTATAAAACTGTTGTTGAAAATTTTTATAAGACCCTCATTTTCTTAAAATACTAATCCTTTTAGTATAAAAGTAAATGGTTATGTCCCTAAAACTTTAATGCATACAGGATGTTTGTGAATAATAAAGGAAGATACTAAGAACACAACGTGGACCAGCTGTAAAATGACAAACGGTAAAAGAAAAAAACRAACATGTCTTTYACATATATATATACATATATATTTATATTAGCTAAACAGCTAAACTAGTAATGGAATTTTCCAGCAATATTGCCTAAAATGAATATGCACTTTCCATACAGCTCAAAAATTTSCCAGGTAACTCATGATTTTTCCAACATTTTTCTCTTCATAGAATGGAAATACTGCATTTGAGGAGAGGGTTACATCTAAGCAAAACACTTTCATTTTCCTAAGTTTAATCACAACTTTTGTGAGTTCAGATATAATTTGTTCTCAATAARTTGAAGGCAGATCACTAATAGGGTGAGTGGATTTCCTCACCTGCAGCAGGTCTCGCTACGTCCTTTACAATGCGTTTCATTGCTGCCTTGCACTCAGCTGGTGTGATGCCACAAGGCTGACACAGTTTTGATGGCAGGCCTAGCCCAGGAGACACATGATATGATGATGGGAGAACAAACATTGGGGAAACAGAGAAGAATTTAATGACAAGTGGAGTTAAAACTATTTTGCTTAAATTCACCCAACCAGCTGAACAACCAGAATGATCATTTCGGTTCAGAAACATCTGTGGTGAAAGAGTTTATATTGGAACTGTTAAAGTAAAATATTTCAGAAAATATTTTTTTGGGAAACTTCCACATTTTCCATCATGATTTAGAATAAAAACAAATGTCAAAATATAAGAATTTTCCATGCAGTAAGGATTCAGTATTGTCTCATGTTAATTGTTCCAACTATTTTGATCAGATGTATAGCAAGGAAAATATTGGTTTATTCCTAAAATAAAAATAATTTGCTATCATTAATATTCAAATATTTTTACTTAACCAAAAATATTTTGTGGTAGTTTTTGAGAAAAAAAAAGAAAAAGGGGACATATTTTTTGAGGAAAAACTTCATTACTGTGAGGGTCAGTGAGCACTGGAACAGGTTGCCCAGTGAGGTTCTGGAGACCCTTTCCTTGATATTCAAAAACTACTTGGAGCAATCACTCAGCTTCAGCAGTGGGGTAGAGTCGATGATCTCCAGAGGTCCCTTCCGAYATCAGCCCTTCTGAGATTCTGCAAATCTATTCTTTTTCTTTGTATAACTTTTATGGTTAGTGTGGATTATTTTTGTGTATATATGTTAGTACCTAGGAACCTGAAATGAAGGAAAATGGAATCAAAACTATACGAGAGCTCTGATACAGATTCAGAACTTGCAGTATTAAAATCGTCCTCTATTTACTGCAATATTCAGTTGATATTGATAATGAAAAAAAAGACAAGCTCTGTACAGATTCAGAACTTGCAGTATTAAAATCATCACCGATTTACTGCAATATTCAATTGATATTGATAATGAAAAAAGAAGGACAAACTCTGTACTGATTTCTTTCAGCTAATATAACCCATGTTTAGGTTTGCTTAAATGAGTCTGAGTGGAAATGCTGTCAAAATTAGTCATACAATCTCTGATTTATTTCCAATTTTCTATTAGGAAATACTGTACAAGACATTTGACTCCAGTTTATCATAAACTGGAAAAAAAAAATCTTTTTTTTAGCATTGGAATAAGTGCTTTGTTCTTGTGACAGTAATATCTGGATTTATGTATTCASACTGAATAGAAGTATAACAAATTCTCGCCAGCTCAAACATTAAAGCTATGGAACT
This sequence comes from Nothoprocta perdicaria, assembly GCF_003342845.1. NCBI lineage: Eukaryota > Metazoa > Chordata > Aves > Tinamiformes > Tinamidae > Nothoprocta > Nothoprocta perdicaria. Next base: position 1,952,425 of record NW_020454339.1, on the reverse strand, counting down.
CACACAATTATATGAATTTATTATACTTGAACGACTCATATCTGAGCATTTTCACATGATAAAAATATTAGTATATCTCCAAGTAAATGTGAAACATATTACATTTTTTAATACTAAGAAAGATTACATCTGAAGACCACTAAATGTCRTATTTCAAGGGAAGTTTCAAGTTTCATCCATTCAGTTCAGAACTGTGTTCAGCCTTGATAGCAGGTTCCTAAAGAAACCACAGAAGTGAGAAGGCAGACACTGTATTTGGTTCTACATAGGTAGAAGTATGTCACATATATCTCTGGATATGACATGGAAAAAGAAATTCAGAGTTAGACAATCTCTTCAGAGGATTGTATTCCTGTACTTACAGATCTGTCACAAACACACATCTTTGGAATTGCAGAATTTGGTGGGCAGACATTGCTCTCCCTGCTTCTCACCTGACATGTTATGAATCTCAAGGAACCAGTAAAATGTGAGTTAGACCATACAGTCTCACACATGTGAGCAATACAAAATCCTCCCATCTAGATGAATCAAACATGATGAAATTCCATGAGATACTTTTAGAATCATAGAATCATAGAATGCTGAAGGTTGGAAGGGACCTCAGAGGTCATCGAGTCCAACCCCCCTGCTCACGCAGGGTCACCTAGAGCACGTGGCACAGGGCTGCATCCAAGCGGGTTTTAAAGATCTCCAAAGAAGGAGACTCCACAACCTCTCTGGGCAGCCTGTTCCAGTGCTTTGTCACCCTCACAGTGAAGAAATGCTTCCTTAAGTTCCTGTGGGAACTTTTATCTAAGTATCACTTCTATATTAGCATCAATCCAGTCTTTTTTTTATGCATAATGGAAGGAGCAGGTAGAACATACTGGGACATGCTGATAATAATATACAAAGGAAGAGTCTCAGCTAAGGTGAGTTGGCATAGATTTGAGAAAAATGATTTACACTTCCACAGACTTTTCCTGGTGCTCTTGTTCAAGCACTGTGTCCAATGCAAGTGTATGTGCCAATCTTGATAAACATATTAATACATCATTGTATTTCAATTTCTTGAAATTAATTGCCAAATAAAACCACCCACCACCCTAATTTGTTAGATTTATTGTAGAGAGAAAATAGACGGTCAAGAAGGTCACATAGGTTTTTAGTGGTATGAAAGTATTTTGTCCAACTTAGTGACTGCTTTGACCACTAAATGACAGAGTATTATATGGGCTGTTAAAATGATATCACTTTYATAGGTTGAAAATGAGAGAACTGTTCATATACTGAATCAAAAATGTGTTGCTTAATGTTACCTGACACTTTTTAAATATCCACTGAAGAACATATATTTGCAAAGGAATTCCTAAGCATTATAAGTGACACTTCATGCAACCAGGCAAAAAGCACTTTTATGTCTCATCTTGATGGAGACAGAGCAAGTGATCAGAAAATGGAATAAAATAGTGTTAAATCTGAGAGATTATCTTGCTCACATTTCATGTCTAGGGAGAGAAGTAAATGTACATATTTATTCTTCACATTAACATGCACATATTTGATGTTTAAAAACATCAGTTTCACAAGACTGAAAACATTATAAGAAAGTGCATGAACATAAAGCAAACACACTAAAATTGTGTCTGATGAACATGTTTATTACATGTTTATTTTCAATCTTGAATTTGAGAAAGAAACTTCTGCTGGTTAGAAAATATTCCTTTGACAAGATGTTAAAATAATGGTAATAAAAACAAATCTAGAGGTAACAAACCATGAAAAATGAAAATTTGTATTACAACAAGAGGTTGGTAAGAAAAAAAAATATAGYTATGAAAATTAAGATTGATATGGGATAATTTTGAAGGATAGTCTTAAAAAACCCTAACAATTATATTTTGCTGGTATAAAACACAAATGACAGAAATGTTACAGAATTAGCTCATCAGAATTACAGTATTTTCACATACCTGCCTGATAATTGAATCTATCCAAAAATCTTGTGCTTTGTGAACAAAAGTTCACCTAACTTGCAGCTGAGTTATGCTATTGAATTATTAAGGAGATTATGCACTTGAATATATAGCTCAGAGCAATTAGGAAAGTGCCACCTTAGATTACCTGTATGTACTTACAGCATCTGTTTAGCAACACAATTTTGTTTTGTTTTGTTTTTTATATATAACTCTCAGTCAAATGTTCAACCAAATCAAAGCTAAGGGGATGACTAACCATCTGAAAGTACCTACTCAGGGAAGAGATATTTGACAACCAAAATTTCCTCAGTCATTCAGAAAAAGATACAAACTCTGGTGGCTAGAAGATGAAGATACAGTGGATGACCAAGTAGTTAAAACAAAACTGAAAGCTTTTCAAAAGTGCATGTTATGTCAAGCGAGAAATAATACAAATATGTGGCATGGTTTACAATATACAGAAAACCAAAACAACAGTTCATCCTGACTTGAAAATATCTGAATCTGTCCCATCTCACACATACCAAGACAAATCCTTTCATTTTCAACTAGCATTTTCTACTTTTTCATTGCCTTATCTTATTGGTGACAAAATAACAACAGCGAAAAGGCAAACAATCAGAAAATGGGATGTCTTGTCATTTGTCAAGAAGCATAAGCTGATAATACAGCTTTATAGCACCTTTTGCTTGATTTTACAATTTCAAACAGTAATGTAGTAGTTCTTATGCAATAAAAGGTATGAAGCAATACAGTTGCTGCTTGATTTGAAATGCCATATGCATTATTCCAATTCACTCATGCAGGGTGCTGTGCTCTATGCAAGTCACTGTGTACTGTTTTGTTGTTATTATTCCTGTAATTTGTTTTGAAAATATTTGTTTTGAAAATGAAGAATGTGTAAGTCTTCAGAGATTCATATTAAACTCCCGTAAAGTGAAAGAAAACATTCAGATCTAACACATTTCTCTTTTTTTTTTCCTCAGGTTTGCCCAAGCTAAAAATTGAACAACAGTGGGTGGCAGCTCATGAAATCAGGTGAAATTTGGAACGGAATATGCTTTTATGAGGAGATCTACAGGAGCAGAATACAATAGAGATTGCTTTGGTCAGTGTTTCTGCTCAGATTGAATCTTGTTATCAGAGTGTTTTTTTCTTTTTAATTCAGCGAATACCCTTCTCTAAACACTATAGACAGAAGGGTTTTTTTTGGCAATATCTCCTCTCTGTGGAGGCAGACACAATGTCGCCCATTATGGGATGCATTTTGGCTCTTCTTCCAGAAGGAAGCATTTCCATACATGATCCAGATGTCAAATTTTGCAGGTATTTATTACCAAACTTCCCCTCACCCTTTTATTTTCTGCAAAATACCTCTGCCCAAATGACTCAGAGTCTTGAATTCAGTTACAGAGTTTGTAAATAATTCCCAATTTTATTTTTATAAGGTGTAGAAAGATTTTTGTGCTTGGCTTGTCCGTACCCAGAAGGACCTGTTAGCTTGGTGCTACATGCTTGCTTTAAGGTCCACTGCAGACAGAATGTCTGCTCTTGCAGAGCTAACATACTTTTTATTACATTATAGCTAAGCAGATTTTCTCTGAGCAGGAACTAAATATCTCCATGAATTCCCACTGAAGAATATCTTCCTTTACACAGGAAGTAAAGACATGTGCCTCTTCTTCAGAAAGAAAAGCTGCTTTCACCATTTAAAACTGATGAGATGGTRAGGGACTGATATTGTTTAGGTCTCTACATAGACAGAAAAAGAAAGAAATTAGAAAGAAATTAGAGTCATTATGCAGATATCTGTGCTGTTGAATATTCCTGAACAACAGGATGTTAAAGTCAGAAGAAAGCATCATGCAGGGAGCATTGAAGCAGACCCCTTCCCACAGCCCTGGCCCCAGGGACTCAGAGCTTGATCTTCCAGACGTTGGTATCTAGAAACTAGAGAAAAACTGTGGTAGATTTTTGCTTTCTCTAATACTTTTGCTTTCTGTTGTTGTCCTTTAAGCAATATTAAGTGACAGCTCAAGGACAGTTTAAAACATCAGTACACAGAGGAAGAATCTTGGATGGCATCTTAAATCGAGCGAGATAGCCAATTGCTACGGTGCAGCAGGTTCGGGTATGGCCTTCTGTCCCACCTTGTGCAAGACACTTGCACACAACAAGTTGATTTTGTTAYGTGGTCATTCTGGGCCTGAGGCTCCTCAGGGAATTAACTTCTTAAATCATGATGAAATTACAATCAGCCAGTGACGCAGTGTCTGAGCAGCCTCCTGTCACGGAAACAATGCTACAAATAGCATTATCATCTATCTCAGCAGCAGGTCCCGAGGAGCCTTTTAGGGTTTTTTTTTCCAAACATTTTAATTTTTAGGCAGTTGAAAAAAGATATTTCAGCAAATTTGTTTTGGTTTTGAATTGGGCTTTTTCGCTCTCAGTGAGAAAAACAGGTCGATGATTTGTTTTGCTTAAGTTATAAATTTTAAGAAAGAAAAAACAGAAATCTCACGGCTTTTCAAGGAAATTTATATTGTGTTTTACTTGGAAATTGTTAATATAATTTTTCCTTCTTACTCTAACTAATCTTTTTTGGGATTATGATATTGGTTAACAACACATCCAATATAACCAAATCAATAGAACTTAAATTTACTTGCTATGCCAGAGCACTGTTTTCTTGGCTAGTCTGGTATCACTCCAGCCACTTAAAATGACTGGAGATAAATCTGTGGGGAAGGCTGACATAAACATCTTCAAGCAAAGAAGCAGAAGACAATTAAATAAAGAAATTAAATGAATAGAATAAATGAGAAATCGTACTGAATAGATTAGGCTGGAAAGAGGGTGCTGAACCTCTATCATTATCTACCATTATCTACCATTAAATTGTGAATAAATTCCAGGAAGATGTGCTTGGGGATCAGAGGCTGTATTTTCAGTTTCTTTTGAATATCGGTGATTGAAAATTCTGGAGAATAAACTCATGAATACATATCCTTTTGGATTTTTTTCTGCCTTAAGATAAACTCATGTAGTATCATACATGAAATTCCTTTAACTTTAATGGATGATTCTTCTCGCTGATTTGTTGCAAGGATAAGTCCTTTCAAAAATCACTTTCTCTCTGGAAAACTATTAGAGGAGGTCTTTATTCCAATTCATTTTTGCATTATATTAAGGAAGAAATTATCATAGAATCATACAATCATTGAATGCTTAAGGTTGGAAGTCCTCTAGTCCTATTGCTGGCCACCACTGAAAAGAGGCCGCCCCTCCTCCTCACTGCCTCCCTTGAGGTATTTATAGACACAGATCAGGTCCCCCCTCAGCCTTCTCTTCTTCAGACTGAACAGGGTCCAGTTCTCTCAACCTTTCCTCACAGGGCAGATGTTCCAGGCCCCTGATCATCCTSGTAGCCCTGCGCTGGACTCTCTCCAGCAGCTCCACATCCCTCTTGTCCTGGRGAGCCCAGAACTGGACGCAGTCTCCAGATGTGGCCTTATCAGGGCTGAGTAGAGGGGGACAATCACCTCCCTCGATCTGCTGGAGAYGCTCTTCTTAATGCACCCCAGGATCCCGTTGGCCTTCTTGGCCACCAGGGCACCCCGCTGCCTCATGGTCAACTTGTCATCCACTATAACACCAAGGTCCCTCTCTGTGGGGCTGCTCTCCAGCAGGTCAACCCCTAATCTGTACTGGTRTCCAGGGTTATTCCTCCCCAAGTGCAGCACCCTGCACTTGCCCTTGTTGGACCTCATGAGGTTTCTCGCCGCCCAGTCCTCCAGTYTGTCCAGGTCCCTCTGGATGGCAGCACAGCCCTCAGGGCTATCAGCTACTCCACCCAGTTTGGTATCATCGGCAGCTTGCTGAGGGAGCACTCCAGCCCTTTATCCAGGTCATTAATGAATAAGTTGAACAGGACTGAACCGAGCCCCGACCCCTGGGGGACACCACTAACTACAGGCCTCCAACTGGACTCCGCGCCACTGACTACCACTCTCTGCACCTTGCCACTGAGCCAATTCCTAATCTACCTCCCCGTCCACTCATCTATCCCACACCTTTGGAGCTTGCCCACGAGGATGCTGTGAGGGACGGTGTCAAAAGCCTTGCTCAAGTCCAGAGAGATGACATCCACTGCTCTGCCCTCATCTATCCAGGTAGTCACTCCTTCATAGAAGGCGATCAGGTTAGTCAAGCATGCTTTCCCCTTGGTGAATCCATGCTGGCTACTCCTGAGCACCTTCTTCTCCTCCATGCGTCTGGAGAGAGCAGCCAGGATGAGCTGCTCCATCACTTTCCCGGGGATGGAGGTGAGGCTCACCGGCCTGTAGTTACTCGGGTCCTCCTTCTTGCCCTTTTTGAAGACCAGAGTGATGTTGGCTTTCTTCCAGTCCTCCGGCACCTCCCCCATTCTCCAGGACCTTCYGAAGATGATGGCAAAATATTATAGAAATATATGGTTAAACACAGAGTGACTTTTCCTTACTGTCCGTTTTGCCATGCCATGTAAAACAGGCAGTTGAAGCAAAAGATACTTTTTGGCTGTGTTCAGCTGAAAAAAAAATGAATATGAATATGAATATGAATGTTAAAATCTTGAATCAAAAGAAGTCTTTCTAAAATACTGTCCTGTTTTTACCAATAGTAATAATCCTGCTCTTAAAGAAAAAAATCTTCCAAATACAATTAGTCCCAAGTCATTCTTCTATTTCAGAAGTAGAACTTACTCCTGCTTTCCCATATTTAATATATTCAGCATCACTCATCTTTATTTGACAGGCCTTGCTAAGCATGATTTTATGGAGGTCTTGTATAATGATAGTGAGAAATGAGCTCTCAAACACAGAAAATATGTATAACTGATACCTAAGAACTTTCCAGGAGGTGGTAGAGAGAGATATAGCTGGTCTACCACGTGCCACACATGGGCATGACAATGTCCAAAAGCATAAAAAGGACTTGCAGAAAAAAAAAAATCTAAAAAAAAGCCTTCAAGTGTAAGTGTCTGAATATGCGTCCCTTGATGGCTAGAATGAAATTCATCCAAGATGAGGTAGGTGAAAAGGAGGTTATATTATCACTGCTGTGGGAAATAAACAGCTAGAGTAAATCTTTCTTTTTTAATAATACATTTTGATATTTCCTGGCAAAAGGATGAAACAGCACATAGAATATCAAAATTCCCCTAGATTCTTCTGACTTTCAAGTAAGGTTAAGAAGTCCAAAAGCAATGGGGAATTATGGCTATTTGGCTTCTTGCTTCTCTCAAGCTATATCACATGGCCATTACAGAAGTAGTCTCTTAAAGTTGGCTATGAAGAATTTATGCATAGAACCTAATAGTGACTACTAAGATCTGAGTTTGTACTCTATATTGTATTAAAAATGTTTTACGAAATGCCTACAAATCCGCACTGTGTCCATAGGGCCTAACATACGAATTCAATATAATACTATGAAAGCTGTAGTGGTTTAAATCAAGGTGCATTGGTTCAGCATATATTCCACTCACTTGTTTAAACAGCTGATTATAATATAGTCTACTTCATTTGCGCCAAATCTATAAAATACAAGGAAAGGTGTTAGACTGGAGCTTGGTATTCAATGTACAGATTTTGGTCTTACATCTGTTCTTAAACATGATCACTGAGACCCACTGCTCCTCACTATATCTTTTTTTCCCATTTGTCCCTCAATCAGGCTTTATTCTTTGCAGTCTTTCAAGATAGGTCCAGCACTATGGAGAAATAATTGGGAATCTGTTTCAGAAAAAAAACAATCCATCATGCCAATCATCTTCATTTTAATAAGAGTGAAAAATATAGGCATATATGGTAATATGGTATAAAATACCTGCCTCGAGTGAGTTAAAATCTTTTTTTTTTTTTTTTTTAGTTTCTTTTTGTACATTTATATATTGGCTTACAGTTAAATCACAGTCTCAGGTAAGTAACACTGTTGCCTTGTCTCTTTCTTCCAAGACAAACATGGATTTAAAACAAACGTCATTTTTAATGAGAGGAATTAAAGAAAAGGAATGGAAAAAAAAAAGAGTAACATTTGTTACAATATTATTTGATACCAATAAAATAGCATAAGCCGGATTCATCTTTCATTTATTCCAATTTTATGTCAGAATAACTTAATTGAAGGACAAGCACAATGTCTGTTTTTAATGGCAAAGACTTTACTGAAACATTAGTAAAGCTAATGGCAGACATAGTCTATTGGTTTTGCTCAGATAAGATGCTTCTAAAATCTCAGAAGTGTCCAGAGTCAGACAYTTGGGATTAAAATGGTTATCCAAGTTCATCTTGATGCACAAAATCAATGAGGAGCTCAGGAAGATACTTTTAAAGGCAGATCCCACTGCAAGCTGCGGGGCTGAGATGGTCCTGCCCACACACCCATGCAAAGTGCTGCAGGCTCTCTCTCAGGAAATGAATAATTGAAACAGGAAACTTTTGAAAGTTCATCACATCAAGAGACAGAATTGTTAAATAACTATATTTGCTTTCAGCTCTTCAGAAGGATTGGCAAAACAGCTAATTTCTTAGGCTAATTGGCTGTTAATTGCAGGATGGTTAATATATTTTCATATACAGTAAAGGACGTTGTATAATTAACAGTTACATCCTGAAGCAAATAAAGCACTCAGAATGGCAATTACATTATTTCCTTCTCTATAATCAGTGGCTATTGTGGTTACTATCTTTGGGTGAAAAAAAAAAAAGCATCTTCCAATAAAAATTTTAACACGGTATCTGTAATACCACAGTTATTTTCTCTTCTAAGGACAGGGAAACACTATAGTATCTCAAATATCATTATTTAGTAAAAGTTTCCAATGACTGAGTTTTTGATAACAATCACTATAAATCTCTCTTCTTGCTAAAAATACAAATAGCTATTTAGAGTAAAAAATGCAAATAATATAACAGATCAGGAGTAGAAAAAGGAATATTGTTTTCCTTTATTGTTTTCTTCCTTAGAGGATGGACTGAAACTTTGAACTTTGGAGGCAGCTGCTTTTGGAAGCTCCCTTCTGAATCTCTATGATGACTGGCTTGGGCTTGAACTGCACTTCTCAGTTATCCACCACCAACTGCCAAAGACCATATTTATTTTTTTGGCCTGCACTGCCACTTTGCTTCTCACTCTTGAAAAAGTCGCTGCCACCAAGTCTGCCCAAGGTCTAGAAATACACACTCAGCCAGCCTTTGAGACGTTTGTTTCATGAACTGTTTTCTTCAGTCAGTAGTCTTTCTCTTTTCACCCTTTCCTGTGCACTTGAATGACTGAGGATGTAGAGACCTGCCCTTAGCTAATGACTCTCAGCAAAGAGTAAAAATTGCTTGAAGGGATTTAACATGAGGCTGAAAATGAATCAGAACTGAAAGCCTGGGCTGTGCAATGCAGTTTCTGAATAGGTTAGTTACACTTTAAAAGCTATGCATTAATCACTTCTAACAGGCCTTTATAATCTCAATAGCACATCTTTTAGAGGATTTCTCAACCTTTTTAAATTCAAGGGCCACTTAACCTTTCTGCAAAATGTCTGAGCACCGCTTTTTAGATATTTTGCCACAGCCATACATTCATTTACAACCTGTTAAAACAGGTCCATTTATTTTTGTGTTTTTATCTCTTTCCTTCCTTGATTGTTAGTGTTTCTATTTAGCTGATGATTTATGGTTTTTTTATATATATAGAGAGAGATTTAATCTTTTGCAGATTAAATAAATTAAATAAATTTAACTTTTTAGCAGGTCATCTTTTGTTAACATAAAGAGGAAGAGTGGACAACAGACTTAAAGCCTGGTCCTACAGAACATGACCAATTCCCTATTAAAAGGGAAAATAATCTTATTTGATTCTTTTTTTTTTTTTTGCATTTCACTCAATAAAAACTATTTTTTCAGAAAAAAATAACATTTTCTACAGAAAAAAAAAGTTGGCTCTATAAGAGGGTAAAAAATGTTTATGTTCTATAAGTCTTACACTGTATGGGAGAAGGATGGAAGCTAATGCTAAATAATATCTTTGGTACAGAACAATATATTCCATAAATTACATTATGAAGTTTAGTTTCTGAGCAGATAAGTCAGCCCAGCTGGATTTRCAGATAACCTCTGCTACAAAACAAAACCAAAATATCTTCTCTAAACCAGCTCTACTACCTGTCTACAACAGTGCAGTGTGACCTCCTCCCTACATGTGGGAGGAGATGTTTGCTTATATAACAACTGTTGCTATCATCAAGCTATTAAAAAACAAGGAGCCAAAAGACTACAAAAGCTGTGAATGATTCCAAAATAGCAGTTCAGGAAAAGAGACTCATAGGCAATTGGCAGAAGCTGTGCTCAATTTGTGGTTACAATTACACTTATTGTCTTCTGATGAATCAAATATCTTTTTTCAAGAGTCTTATCAGGCCTTGGCAGASAAGAATCTGGAAATAAAGGCTTCAAAAGTTGAGGGGAAGATATATCTGTGCCCCACCAAATTGCCTACAGCTTTGTAGAAGAGTCAGTTACCAATGCAAATACAATCCCAATGCAAACTCTCTGTCCTGACAGAGATTCAGTTCTAACTCCATKCCATGGACAAATATTCTTCTAGAACAGAGATGTTACAGTTATGGTTTAAAAAAAGGGATTAAAAAGCATTCCCAAAGATCTTTGATTTATCAGGACAATTTGGAGTGGGAGGAGCTGATGTTGTGTACCTGGGGTAGTTGTCTCAGGGGAGATGGGAGATGCTAGAGTCCTGCCTGTTGGCAGCAGGATGCCCTTACTCCACTATCACATGGGGGCAAAGCTCCTGTACCAGGTGGCCCTGGCCTGGACCACGTATTTGGACCAATCTGGAGACCATGATGTCCTCCAAACCAACTCATCAATCATGTGAGACCCTCCTAGCTGGCCTGAGACAAAACCTCAGCAAGAGCCACCCTAATGCATACACACTAGGGTTGGCCTTGTTCTGCGTAGTTTGTGAAGACACAGCCACAAAATTCATGGCAGATGTTGGAAACAAAGCTGTTCTCCTAAGTTCTCTAGGCTCACATTTGCTTATGTGTGTGAAGTGGTGACTCATGTGCACATCTATGGCGAGAAACGTGACTAGTGCTCTCTCTGGTGAGGTTCAGATCATCTGGCAGTTGTATACAGATTGACTGGTTCATCTCACATATAGAGTTACTGGATCCTGTCCAGCTCACTCTATTTAGAGGAGTCTCTTAAAGAAAATATTCTGACTCCAGACTGAGAAATGAACAACCTCTTTGTGCAATAGACATGAAATGGAGGACAGGATTAGTTTAGTCTTAAACAACAATAAAATGAAAGTGTGGAAAATAGCAGGAGGATCTCAGGAAATCACTGTAGTTACAGAGAATTGTGTCAAACAATATATCGAACTATTCCAATCGCATTTCCACAGAATGAAGAGGCAGATTTTTTGAGAATCCCATTTGATAAGTTCCATGGCAAAATTAACTAAAGGGTGAAATGATCTATTCAAAGCAATTATTTTGCATTTAATCCCTAGAAATCATTTGTGGACTCAGAATGACTACCAAGTCATCTGGCATGTGACCAAAGTCCATGGAAATATAACTCTAGAGAAGGAGTGTCTCCTCCTCATTATCCATCCTCAAAAGTTGTCAAAAACTTTTTGAAATTCCCTTTCGAGAACACAAACCATTTGCAGAAGGGACCTTCCAGACAGAAATTCTTTTTGCAGACATGAAAAGAAATGACACTCCTATGTGCCTTATGTCTGTTTTTCATATTTACATCTGCAAAGAAAAAGAAATGCTTCTGGCAGGGTTTCCTGACAAATAGCAGATACATTATTGGGTAGCTGACATCCAAGTCCAGATTTTGGTGGGTAATTGAAGGATTGATTGTTCTAGAGAATAAGTAATTTTTATTACGTTCAGATGGTTCAGTCCAGCTCACTTTACAACCTGTGCATCCCTAACTGTGGCAGGTTTCGTACTGATGTGTATTTGTCAAATAATTTTAAATGAGGTTGGTGCGGGATTTTTCTCCCTAGTCTCTCCAAGTAGAAAACCAGACTTAAAAATAGCTTAGCTAGGTGTGATATATGTTCAAATTGCATCCAATGAAAGCAAATGAAGAATTAAATATTCTGGGCCTGATTCCTGATTTATTAAATTGGTGTGCATTTTTATATTTTGAAGTCAATTAAACTGACAATTGAAAGGAAGGAAAGTTTGCTGTAAATAAAAAAGAGAAGTAACTTATAAGAAAAACAAGAAGAAACACTATTGATAAWAAATATTCTTTTACTCTCTTTGAGATCCATGGATTGCCTTCTGATAGATCTCACATGCTTTTTGATTAATATTCATAGTAYACTTTTATTGACAGCAATGAAAACTTGATCCCCAAAACAGAAATTTTGCTGGATGTCAAGAACAGACATTTAGAAATAAATAAATATTTTAAAATTCTTTAATGTTCCGCCTAACTAAAACCAGAAAAAAATGAACCCTCAYATATAAATAGAGCTTTTTATTATTATTATTATTTTTACTGTAACATTTTTTAACTTTTTAACATTTATTGTAATTTACTAACAGGAGATCCTCCTTCTAAAAGTAAAACAGCATAAAGATTGAAACAATTAAACTGAAGTATCCTGAATATCAATATGAAAGTAGCTTTGGGGTCATACAGTATTTCTCTACATAAGRATTTTTGCACTGGGAATGAAACTGTGGCCCTGGTGAAAGGAAAGTTGCAATGTTGCTAAGTCCAGCTGAAGACAAGCATGAAGGACAAGGACTATTCTTTCTTTCTCTGTAAACACTATGGCATACATTCACATTAAATGGAAAGGACTAATTAACAGACATGCAAATTACAGTATTTAAAAAAAAAGGCAAAAAAGCTATTTTTCTCAGTCTGTTGTTTTTGCTGAATTTCATTACAGAAAGATAAGTCCTATTCCATACAATGTTGGTGACAATCTTGGATTGCTCTCTGCTGAGTTTGCCAGAAAGGATGAGTACTGTAATCAACAACTTGCAGCCTACAAACACCTTCTATGGCAGTAACCTGCCACTGGCCTAATCAATGTTTGTAACTTATTTTTTGTAGGTCATCATGGCAAAACTATCATGAAAAGATGTAAGAACATCCTGTTGCAGAAGCGCCTGTAATAGAGATCAGACTGTCTGGTAGACAAGATTCCCATCCCCACCTTGTGCAGGAAGGAAGGGAGCTTGCTTCCCTCTTTCTGACCACTGATGGATTAAAAATAAAATGACTCAAAGGACYTAATGGGAATGACACAGATTTCTGCCCTTTGAAGGTTGCTCTGACTCTTTGCCACCGTTACAGATGCTCTCTCCACAGGAGAGGGCAGCCCAGGGCCAGTTCTCAGCACTGTGCTTTATTCCCCATGAAGAAGAGATTGATGCTGTAACACTGTGTTCTGGAGGAACAAGGAAAAGTGAACCCCTTTTTAAATTTCGCTACTTTAAAAAATCCTCTTTAGCACATTTGCAAATAAAAAATACACAAATTCTAAGATGTTTAAATGCAGCAACATAGCCTTTTTTGAACGCTTCCAAAGACATCTGCTGATCATTTCATACACTCTTTCAGTCATTTGAAAGTAAATAAAACAATGCAGACCTCTAAACCTTCATGTATTGCTTGCATTTCCACACTTAGACATTTGTATTTGTTTTGTTTACACTTACAGGACTATATTTAAATACTTATTTTGTAGAGAAGGCACTAGAGTCCTTCACCAGTCTCTTGACTGTGCAGAGCCTGCAGAATCCAGCGGTTAATAAATACTGGTTTATCAAGTCAGACTAGGAGGCAAGATATGTGGAGTATAGACACTGAATCACAGAGAAATACTGGTATGCTTGGCTCAGGAAAACGGTCTTTCTTCGAAGGTGCAGAACTGAACTGCAGCTGTCTGGAGGGCTGTAATGTCAAAACCATAGGTGTCTTTTCCAGGACTTGGATGGAACTTAAAGGGGCTTTTCAAGATCTGAAATTTGCACACATTATTCATGTGGCAGTTCAAAAATTAAATCCTACTTGTGCACAACACTCGAGCTGGTAATTTCCATTACGTACCAGCAATTCCTTTCTTATGGAAAAACAAACAGAAATCTTGGGGTAGCAATTATATATTTAAGTAAGTGGAGCATGAGTTGATTCTGTGTGCCTATGGGACAATTTGGATGTGATGCTCAAATCTCACTCTGTTTATATGAAAAGCAAACTARCTGAAGAAAAGTTGACATAGGGATATCCTTTATACATGACAAATCTATCAAATTCACTGGTTTCACATTAAACATGAACTATTTGGAGAACCCTGCTTAGTAGTTCAAGTTGCCATTGTTAAAGCRTGAGTTTATTGCATTCTTACTGGGTTGCCTGCGTAGTTCTTTCTGTGGGTTATTGTCTATGGCAAGGAAAGAACAGAAAGCATTCAGTTAGCATGGGAACTATTTCCAGTAAATTGCTTTGAAGGCATGAGAAATTTTTCAATAGTTCCATTTTACTCCACAGATAAAATAGCTCTATTGTGAAATATCAGTGTGCAAAGGGAGGWTTTGAGCAGGATCTTAAATAAAGATAATTATTTTTCCTATCTCAGCATTTGCTGAAGTAAGGCTTCTGCATTTTGTTCCACATAATGCTACATAGGGTGCGATATTATACCCTGATGTCCTCTATGGAAGTTACAATAGTTTCCTTTTTCCTAGAGTTACTCTGTCAAATCATATCTCTAGCCACATGCACAAAACTTTCCTTAATGTTTAGCCWTGTTATTAATATTTCATAAACCCCCCACACAGTTTCAGGTAAATTGTTAAATAATCTTCCAGGAGAAGTGGTAGGTTGAGCTATGAGGAAAGAGGGTGTAAATGATAATGTGTAAAATATATACAGAAAGAAGCATTGCCTTACTGAGATGACTGAGATTCTTATCAGGCAAATGGATTTGAAAAGTACATTTCAAGGTGATTCCTCTGGGAATCAGTCATTGCCGTAGCACAGAGCAGCTAACAGACACTGTCCACTGATGGAGCTTTATCTCTCTGAATAATTCCTGGCCCATTTCAAGGTTAAGATGCTCACTATTATTCATCAAAATGTGGAAAAATATATATTTGGAGCATGGATTCAAGCAAGGCTTACTAGTAATGTTTTATTGTAGCTAAACACACAATGTTTATTTGGGTGTGTGCCGTATGGGGAAACTTATTCATTCAAAACCAGTTCCAAACCCTGCTAAATTCAGTCAAGAAATTCTCACAGATTTAAAGGGACTTTGGATTGGGCTCTTGCTGAGCTCTTTAGCAGTGTTTTCCCTTTTCTCAGGCTCAGTTTCAGGAGGCCTTCCTTCTGCATGCATCTGTGYCATTTTTTATCTGTGTYTACCCTCCAAAGCACATTTATAAGATCAGTCACCAATCTCAATGTCAAGATATTAGCTGTTTCTCACCATTAATGTCCTCCTCCTTTTTTGACTTTTTAAAATTATTTTATGTCTGGAGACTGATGAGTGATTAGTTTATTAGAATATCAGTGTTATTGGTAGCTAAGCAAAACATAGCACACAACAATATTTGCCATCAACATTACTCATTCTTCATTTTACTTTGCTTTAATTTTCAAAATTCCAATGGCAGAATTAACTAAAAATATAGAGACCAATATCATCTTTTAAAAGTAATAATAAAAAAAAAATAGGGAAACCATCTCCTTCAGCATTGCAGTCTCCCTAGAAAATGTCTTTTTCAGTAATGATATGCTGAGAAAAACCTATACTTAATATGTCAATTCAGGTTATGTCAAGAATTCAAATGGTCCTTTGCATAGAAACAGAATGTTGTTGAGTTCACTCCTACAAATCTACAGAAAATGCATATTTTAAACAACATAGTCTGAYATTTTAATGTCTAAACATTAGATAACTTATTCATAAAAAAGTACATTATCTAAATTTCTTCTTAATTGTGCTGTTTTGCATTCTGAAGTTAGATATTAATGCTTATTCTTTGGTCAATTATACTAGTATGTCAGCAAACTGGCTATGCAAAGGAAGAGGCCAGCCCATGTCAAAATGAATCTGATAGTTTAGCTCCTTGGGAGCTTGAAACAGTGATGATATTGATACTTTGTGGGGCTTTGTCCTCTGATGTATGAACATTAATTTCTTTATAATAGGGACCATAGGGTGGAGCAAAGATAATACCTTGGTTCATTTTGCCAGATATTCCAGTGGAGACCAGTTTTGAAAGAATAGTCTCTTAGTGACTGCCCAGCTGGAATGTTCTTCAACTTCTAGTTTATTCAGTTTCAAGCTGACTTGTGATACTGAATTAATCCTGCAAAACTTTTACTCTGAAGATTGGAGATTTCCAGCCTGTTTCAATATGGACAGAATTTCACCAGCTTAGTTTGTAGACCRCTTCTGGAACAGGTTTCTTCAGCTTGGTTGTTGCTGTGTGTCATTTATAAAAATGCAACATTTTTGGAACTTGCTGTTTTAAAACTTAAACCTAAAAACAGATGTGTCTAAAARATCTCCTAAAGCTGAACTGAAATGACTTAAAAAAATCTGGATGACTTATAGCAATCCCACACACTAATAGGATACAGGATACATGACCTCTGTCTGAATTTCTCTACTGGCATATTGAATTCATAATCACTCTTCTCTGGATTTGAAAATGGAGCTTCCTTCTTCCAAGTGTTGCAGGCTGATGACATCAACAGATGCAGAAAAAAATGCCAAGGCAATGAGAAATAAAATGTATTTTAGCTTGTAAAGAATCACCTTTAGAAGGCCCTTAATAAGTGAGTAAACCCTAGATATATATTCAGGGTAACAGAAATTTTAAGTATTCTTATTTCAAAAGGCTTTTCACATTTCATATTGCCATATAGAAATTTTTAGATTTCTCAGAATCCAAACTGATAATCATGGATAATAAAAAATATTCAGAGACATCTGGCTACTAGTTTCTAAGAAATATCATTCTATCAYTCTTTTTCATTTCAATTTTACTTTTAAATGTTTTAAAGTCTTCTGAAAGTTAAGGTTATTACAGAAGGCTTTTTCATTTCCTTAATGGTAGTATATTTGGATTTAATTTGTAGGAGAAACTTCTAGGATAGAATCCAAAAGTTATTTGATATTTTCATAGTGTATCTGGAAAATTACATATGTTTCTATTGTTACCTTTTAAATTACTTTTTTTTTTTGGCAATGAATGCATTAATCCTGTATATACTATCAAAGACCTATAGTTTCTAGAGAGTTAAAACCTGAAAATCAATAAATCTATTTAAGAATTTAAAGTTTCTGGAATTCTCATCAAGTACAGTAAATTGCAGAAAATAAGGAACACAAGGATGAAATAGGAGATAAAAAAAATCTATTGAACTGAAAAATACTGCAACCTTTAAATAAAGAGTTATCAAGGAACTGCTTTGGAAAAAGAGTCTTTTTATCTTGAGAGATGCTCATGTCATGAAGGAGTTTTTTTGGTTTAATACCTTTATTTATATATAGTCTATGAGAAACAGTTTAAATTGAAAGTAGTATGTAATTTAACTTAGCTGAAGATTTTTAAAGCTATCTGGATGAGGAATAATAAGAAAAATTTTTCATTCATTCYCTAGTCATTCATTTCCACTTTCCCACTATTATATCTCAGATACCCCAACACAGGCCTAAACTCCAATATTACACTATGAATTCTTAATCAGTGCTCTCATCTATGCCTCTCAAGATCTCATGTGACGGCTTTAAAAAGTCACCTTATGGAGGACCAAGTTCTCAATAATATAGAAAGTGTACAAGAAAGTCTAAAACATAAATTTTACATAATTACAAAATTCTGCAGATACAATTAAATGCAACATCAGAAATAGYGGCTGTGATTTCCAAGGTCCTCTCATTTCCTGTGATTTTTTCTTTTGATCAAAGGCAGACTGAGAATTTACGCCTTAACCTGGGAGTTCAGTTACCATCTGCCTGCTGACTTACATGCATGTTCTTCTCAGTGAAAATATTTATGCCCATATTCACCCATCTTTGCTACTTAGAACGGCTGCAATGAACATTAAGTCTCCTAAGGACAATGCTTTCCACCCACTCAGAGTTCACACTGCACCCTGCAAGCACCTAAAGCTGTCAGACRTCTATAATTGCAAGTCCAAAAGTCTGTGCATTTGAACTCTCATGCACGTGTAGGAGGGCACCAGCTGCTTCCTTCTGCCTTGTTTTCTCCTTGCCAGTTTACCTTGTGAGGAAAGGTTTCCAAAGGCAGCTGAAAACATAATTAGGCTCATGTCAGGATGAACTTTGGCACCTAACTCAGAATTGAGGCTCACAAACACAGACAGACTGTGCYGAGCACTGTAAAAATTAGGATTCCTTTTCTGACCCTTCTAACCATTTTGTCAGACAGGAAGAGAGTGAGAACAAGGGAAGAACATGACAGAAAACAGTAGTCCAGACAAAAAGGAGAAAATTGGTATATATTACTTTTATGGCTTTGGAAAATGATTAAAGGCGAATGAGGATCACAGTTAAAAGAAGATAGCTGAGATAGCCAAGCACTGTGGATCAAGGCTGAGAAGATGGGGGGTTAACACTGAGGGGAGTCAGGAAGAGAAARGAGGAGGCCAGAGGACTTGATAGGCACACTAAGTTGGAAATAGTCTCCTCTGGATACTTTGTATTTAATAAAGGCTGAGGAAAGTGGCAAGGAGTAATTAAAACCTTATTATGAGTCCTGGACATATGTTCATATGCTCCATTATGGCCTCAGCTTGCTTCATGACCCATCACTGCCTCAATGTTTGGAATAATTTCTTATTTTATTACTCTTTCCCAAAATATTTCAAAGAATACTTTTTCTTTCCTTTTTTTTTTTTTTTCTTTTTTTTTTTTTTTTTTCTTTATTTTTTTCATCAAATTTTTTTTTTTTTCTTTTTTTTTTTTTTTTTTTTTTTTTTTTTTCCTTTGGGAATGAACTCTCTCATTCCATATTAATTAATCAATTAATCATTCAATAGTAGAGCTGCATTCAAACTCCCCCTGGCCCTGGATTCTCCCTGGAACAACCTCGTAGGCAGCCAGTGCTGGGCCCTGTACCTCCCTGGCACCGACCCTGTCTTGCTGATGGCTTCCCATTTTAACCTCTTTTGCTCGCTGACCACACAGACTTTTTTTTTTTTTTTTTTTTTTTTTGGCTGTATGGCCTGCTTGGTTTTAGTGTAGCAATCATACTTTAAATGCAACCTTAAACACAATATAAGCACATATGTAGAATATTCAGGGCAAGTTTAATATAGGTTCAAAATACTATACCACAGTATAGCGTAATTTCAGGGCATATAACAGCTCACAGATGTTAGGTATTTCATTATATAATAATGATAATAGCAGTAATAATAACAGACATAATAGTAACCAGAGTATAAAAACAATGAAGATTATAGTGGCATTTAATATTTATATAGCACGCTGCAGAGGAGCCCCTGGGTACTATTTTTTCTCAGCATTATACAAACATAGGAAATGATGGGCTCTACCATAAAAAGTCTGCATTTTAATACACTGGACAAACGTGGGTCACATAAGGTGGCCAAGAAAATCTGCCAACATGTCATGAAATTTGTACAAGAGGCTTATTAGCAAGACTGAGCTGGTGATGAAACTAAAATTGTAGGTGGTAATAGTTGGCAGTCATATCTGTAGCTTTAAAAATCCTTCTGCTACATCTGCCAAATTAAGTTCCAAGGCTCCTATCGAAGAAGGTGTTACTTCCACAGTTTAAAAAGAAGGGGAAGCAAAAACCCAAATGGGAAGCTCTGTAAAATATGGATAAACCAGAGTCTGAAATTAATTTTAGGCTTCAGCCTTCTTAGACTTAAATAAATTTTGTAGCTATTTCTTTTTCACTTGTGGGTTTATTATAGTTGATATCATGTGTTTCTGCTGGCAGAGGTAAGAGCTACCTTAAAAACAATTGAATCAGAGGAATAGGCTTAAATATTTTTCTGTGTGCCACTTGTGTATTATGGCCTTTCATCAAGATATTGAGAGAATGACCTTCCCACAGAAGCAGATAGAGCTCATGTTTAGGAACAAGAAAGTAAGAGTAAAGGGAAAAAACCTGTAAAGTGTTCTTAGTGTCAGTGAACTGGGGTTTCTCTTGAATCAAGCTGAGGACAATAGGGCTCTAGGCAGTAATGCCTCCCTCACCATCAGTGCATATTTCAAGGGGAAACTCACACTCTTGTTCCAGACAGTCCTGGTTGATAGTCTGAAGCAGGTCCAAATCATAACTGGCTTTACAAAGTGAAGTTGCTCCGTCCAGCTTCGTTTGGAAGTGAACTGGAAGCCAATTGAAATTAACTGGAAACCAGAATGAGTGGATTCATTCTTATCACACCKTGATATTAGCTATGTCCTCAATGCAAATTGTATTCCTGGGTAAATAACAGGAAAAAAAATACAGCACTGCAATATGCATTCTCACAGTGTACTCTTTAGATTTGATAGCAAGCACAAAAATATATTTCTGTATTTGAGGTGGACTGTCAAGTAATCTCTATTGTCCACTTTTCTACAAGACCTATATGTCTGCCATGTAATGAAACAGTTCATGTAAAGGAGAAGTATGTAAACATTCATTTATTTATCTACTGAATTTGAAAAATAAACCAATAATGTGCCCTGCTCTTAGTTGAATAGCTGTGTAAACAAATTTTTACAATCCATTCTCCTACATCTGCTATCTTCTATTATCCATTCCTCATCAAAATTTAGTTTGTAAGTACTTTCAGGAGAACCACTTTTTTTTCTTTCTTTTTCCTTATCCTGCTTTCAGAAGCTCAAATGAACCTAGGAATGACTTAAACCTAGAATCAAAATGAAGCAACTAGGAGGTCACAGTAACATAGTCCATCAGAAGATGATGAATAACACATCCGAAACTGTGCATACAAATGCAAGTAAGCAGAACACAATTATTTAGGCAAAATGGGAAGTGTCCAGGACAGTAGAGCCAACAGGTAAATTAGCAGAAACCTTGCACAAAGGATAAGCCCATGAGTTATTGTCTTTAGCATTCCTAACATACTTTCAGCTTCCAAATCCAAAGTAAATGAACTAATCATTATTACTTTTTCCGGGCTGTTGAATGTAATAATTTAATAACTGATCGCTTCCCAAAAGATGTTTATGCTGAAGCTTGTTAGGTTTCGCTTAAATCTTCCCCGAAACTGGAATTTGATCTTTCATATATCCTGAATTAATCCATGTAAAAAAGAAAAACAGATATCTCAAATTCTCAGGCACACTTTTGAAAATTTTCTCTCCAAATTACAAAAATATTTTTTTCAGAACTAAAATTTTTGTTAGGAACCCAAGTTCAAAAGTTCCTGGTTCAGGTTCTTTTTTCTCTAGATTTCTGAAACTGGGGAATGGACAAATTCTGGCAGTCATAGTTGAGACCAGAGCCCAGCTGACAAAAATACGTCACTAATACTCTTGATAACTGTACTGGAACCTAACTCACCTTGAATTCTCATCTATGAGACACCTCATTTCAAATGTTCCTATTTAAATTCTAGAGTAGAATCATAGAATCATAGAATGCCRAAGGTTGGAAGGGACCTCAGAGGTCATCGAGTCGAAATCATTGAAGGAGTTTGTAAAGTGTATTATGGCTGTATGTAACATTTTTAGCTATAGCAATTGAGTTTACCATAACATATTCAGACGCAAAAGATTAGAAACATGAAAGAGAATACGGAAAATAAATAAGCTTMATTGGTATCACTGTGATCCCTTTCAATATCATGAGATAGTAAAGGAATTATATTAGTTTGTATTAGTGAGTTAATATTTATACAGTTTGAATATGCTGGAGCATAAGGATTAAATTACTGCTAATAGTCTGTTGAATCTCTCTGGGTTGTAGGGCTCCTGCCCATTGGGCATTAAGAAAATGAATGCATTGCATGCCTGAGAGAATGAATACTAGATCAATGAAGACTAGCCATTAATGAGCCTTTCCTGAATCTGTTTTGCAGAGGGCAGTAGCACTTGTGGACCTGCTGCTGAAATTCCTCCTTTCAACCTTTCTACTTCAGCTATTTCAGCCTTTTACTTTTACATATATGTATACTGATGTCATTCTATATACTTATGATATTGCTATGTATTTGCACCTATATTGGTATTCTTTACCAGTTCTTTCTTATTATTTCATGTGCTGGTTTTGTTGGCATGATAAGAAACCTTCATTCTAGCAGTAATAAGGTGACTTTTAACAGTTGATAGTTGCTTAAAATTTGTTTTGATATCCTGGTTATATGAATAATGGTTGATSTTTTTCATGTCAACATCATAGGATACAGATGTCTTTGCCTTTWTATTCCAACTTTAAAGATTTCCAGATATTGACTATAGGATCATTGAGTCAATTTTTTTTATAGTATATGAATATTAGTATTAGCAAATATTAGTAAAATACTGGTAATGAAGTATAATTWCATTTTCAAAGTAAATGTGATTCACAGAATCACACAGAATCACAGAATCCTTAAGGTTGGAAGGGACCTCTAGAGGTCATCTAGTCCAACCCCTCTGCACACACAGGGTCACCTAGAGCATGTTACACAGGACTGCATTCAAGCAGGTTTTGAAAATCTCCAGAGAGGGAGTCTTCACAGCCTCTCTTGACAACCAGTTCCAGGGATCTGTCACCCTCACTGTTAAGAATTTTTTCCTTAAGATCCCATGGAATTTTTGGTGCTTCAATTTGTGGTCCTTTCCTCTAGTCCTATCACTGGCCACCACTGAAAAGACGCCATCCCCTCTTCCTCACTCCCTCCCTTGAGGTGTTTTCAGACCAGGCCCTCCCCTCAGCCTTCTCTTCTCCAGGCTGAACAGGCCCAGCTCCCTCAGCCTTTGCTCATATGGCAGATGTTCCAGGCCCCTGATCATCCTCRTAGCCCTGCGCTGGACTCTTTCCAGCAGCTCCACATCCCTCTTGTCCTGAGGAGCCCAGAACTGGACACAGTCTCCAGATGTGGCCTCACCAGGGCTGAGTAGAGAGGGACAATCACCTCTCTCGACTTGCTGGAGATGCTCTTAATGTGCGCCAGAATCCCACTGGCTTTCTCAGGCATGAGGGTGCACTCATGCTTTGTCATGGTCAACTTGTCAAAAAGTCAAAAAAGACTCAGAGTGATCTACTAGGTTTTAAGAATCATGTAAGGCTATTAGTTCATTTTTTACTTGCAGGATCTAGTAAAGCTGTTATTTAAAACAGTGTGAGAGTGCATACAAATCACTGTGCATGAGCAATGCCCCTTTCAGTTTGGGTACACTGAAAAGAGTGAGACAAATCATAGCAACAGATACATAGAAGGTGGAGGAAGCCAGAAAAGAGTGAAAAAAGCCTCTTCCAAAAGAGCTGAAAGAATTTGAGTGAGAGCGCTTTTAACTTAGTGTTAACTAAAAAGACTAAAATACTAGTGAAGAAACCATATTCCACTGTTTGATTTCTTCTAGGATATTGGGAAGCAGTATTTCCCTTGACTCATGTAAAAGTGTAGGATCATATCAAATAATATGATGACTTCATTATTTTTTCCTCCTAGCTAAAATAACTTATAGGGCCACAAACTTCTACTGGCCAGTCAGGTTAAAAGACATAACTGTATATTTTGGCTCCTTTGAATTCGTACTATTTTCTGGAAGAATTCTTACCAATACAGTGATTTTTCCTCTGTTTGGTCTCACTGAAAATTGCCAGAGTGAAAGATGATTTTTGGGTGGATGAGCTATTGGAAAATTTCACTTTGCTCCCAGCAGTGAAACATCCAGTAATTCAGAAAGCAGTTGAGTTTCCTGGATATTGTTAAGCAACAATATTTAGGGTTACCATACAACAAGAAAGCTGAAAGAAATCCAATTGCTAACAAAAAAACAAACTTATTCCTACAGACTTCCTACCAGTGACAGACAAGGTTCTTTACTCTTCAAAACTGAATGAAATATTTTGGACTCTGCAGCAGTTAATGCCACAGAAATGGATTCACATGCCCTGTGGGCATGAATCTACAGGATTAACTGTGTTCTACAAAAAGTAATATAGACTATTGTAAGAAGTCTGATTCTTAGAGTTTATTCACTCTTGGAATTTCTTAGAAAATATAGACTAGCAGATTGCATCATGGAAGATTTTCTGATTTATGTTTATTTGTTTATTTATTTACGGTTGCACTGAGCCTGTTTAGGTGAGACCTGCATGCAGAAAGGAGCATTGACTGTTCCCATCCCTGGACTCTGTGACTTGCTTGTAGTCCATCCCAAAGGCTGGCAGGAAATGGTGCTATGTGCAATGAGGGTGGCTTTTTCTGCATATGAATTTGTCTGATGCAGTCTGATACATACTGGACTTGGAACAACTATTTAATGTGTAATTAATTTAAAGAAGATTTTAATTGAGGCCAGTGTACTCAGAGAAACATACATTCTGTTCTTATTTTGAATATATTGACAATATTGAATATGTTGGTATATATTGACCATGTCTCTATTGGCTTTCTGAGAATATTTTATAGCATCAGATTTTAAATTCATGGCATTCATTTGCAAATATCTGTTAACTATGTGAATTAATATCTGTATTCTACAGTCACTGCGGTATCATTGAAACTTCAAAATTTAAAAGATTTTTTTTTTTTGCAGCTGAACTTATTAATTTATCTTCCATTCATTTTTAAAATAAGTGGTATAATTATCAAAATTAAATTAATTGTAAAACTAGACTGAATTTCCCAAACATTTATCTCTAATGGTTAGAAGTCAAGAAAGTGACTTTCTCAGACTCAGTACYGTATTTTTAGACAGTTACAGATAATCTCTCTTTCAATTCATACTTGAATATCTGATGAAAGACAAAAACTCCACACTATATTATAAACTAAATCTTATTCCTCTGTACCAAAATCTAAGAATCCTTTCTGTAGTGAAACTTGTCTCCTCCGGGCTCAAAAACATTAGGAACTGGCCTCATGTGACCTCTAGAAATAGCTAGAAAATGAATAATGCTACATATACATTTTACTTATTGAAAAGATATTAGCACTTGGTAGTAATACTCTATTTAGAAGGACTACCACTGAGAGAATGCTGTAATGAGATTGGCATTTTACATGAGAAATTGGTACTACTTTCCTAAAATGCACCAGTGGTCTTCAAGTTATATTTGTGCTTGAGAGATAAGCCAAATGCCATTACTCTGTCCTGAAGTAGTCTGTATTTTTAGAAAAGATGAAATAACCAACACTTGCATTTTTTACATCTGTGATGTGAACCAATAACCCCATGAAATTGGATGAGCGCTAACCTTCTGTGAAAAATGATTAGCCCTATGTTCTAAGATAAAAATAATAAAATATGAAAAATTTTTGAAGGACAAAAATTGCTCCTCCTGAGTTGAGAATTAGATTTCTTTGTGAAATTGTTTACATTGTCATATTTTTTTCCAGAAATGTACAGAGTAGCAAGTAACATTATTTATTAACATTTAATGAAATACTTCGAAAAGGCTCAGCATAGGATACGCTTCTCAAAGACAATATACTAGCTGAATTTTCTCTGGATATGGAAAAATATTTTGAATATATATAAAGCAGAATTTGCCAGTTGTGCTATCAGGGGCATATTAAGCATGAAAGTACCTTGCTGCTTTACAAGGGATACAAGTTAATTCATTTCAAGTCTTGCTGAACCCCAAGTTAAAACCTTGTTTTTAATACATTTTCAGTTATACTTTGGGCACAATGGAAAGTGGTGGGGTTTTTGTTTGTTTGTTTGTTTGTTTKTTTCCTCCTAAAGAACAACAATTCATATAGACTGCATGCAAACTTTCTAACTAGAGACTTGAAACATTTCATCAAATTCATCTTGATGCATATCTTTTTCAATTCTTTTAGATTTTTTATTTTAGATTTTTTCCTTGTTTTGTCACGTGTAATTCTAAAAATCAAAGAGAAATACATTGAAGATTTGATTCTTTTTAGTTAGACTTAAATATATTATTTACATTGAAAGTCATTAGGAAAATACAAAGTAATATTTTCAAAAATATTTACAAAGCTTAGACACTGAAGAACTATTTCAAAAATAATGTACGAATCTGAGCATTTACATATCACTGAAAGTTAATGTAATTTTGGCAATTAAATGTTTATGTCACTTTTGACATTTATGTATATTTTAATAGAAAGAATAAATGACAGGAAAAAGAAAAATTCATTGATCTAGTCTCCTCAGATTTTTTTCCATATAGCTAGTATTACTGGTACCCTGACCCTGGAGATAGTACTTGGAATCACCAGTAAGATTAAATGCTAATTACAGAAGCTGGGAAATGAAAGAAAAAAGCTGCTATCCATCTATAAAACATAAAATTGTCTGAGGTTGGCCAAATAGAAGTGCTTAGATAACAACCATCCATTAGGAACTTATTCAGATGTTTCTARTAGGGCTCCATTTGCCCTTGAATTTCAATTCTCTCTGGCTAGAAATAGGATGGTGAATGGAGCAGTGCTCCAAACTGAAGAGGATAATAGAAGTTTTTATTCACTTGCAGAATACAGATATAAGGAATGGGATAAGGTTTTTATGCAACTCCATAGGGTTCACCTTTAGATTTCGCCCAACAACTGTTTTTTTTTAATGACAGGCATGTTTTTATTCTCTAAAGAAGTTGTATTACCTTAAGGTAGTAAAGGGATTCTACTTATACATGTTTTACATGGTAAGCATATAATTTTCTCATGTTGTATTTCATAGTCAGCTTTGGTTTGATGCACGGCCTTTCTAAGTGCAAAGACTATATGGTTTATCTAGCTAGTGAACTGGGTGGAATTGTGAAGAATCTACTTAGGCCTCAAAGCCAACTACCTCTGAGTCAACTTGGGTTTCAGAGGATAGTTTTGTTATTGCTGTCCACACTCTGTCCATAGCAGTATACTCTGCACCTCTGATTAACTTCAGTGGTGTAGTATGCTATTGAAGCTGAATAGATTATGGTATCTAAATAAGAACACACATTCAGAACTAGATGGATGTCATGGGTCACTGACCTGGCCAAAATGTTTATATGGCCAAGAACTCAGCCATTTAGAGAGCTCCTCTAGAAGATCTGTAATACTGGCTTTGATACTTAAAAATCCACAAAATTTGAAAGGGAGAAATGTTGAAATGACTGTGATTGTACAACAATAAAAAACTTATAAGGAATTCTTTCTTGAATGAATGTTCATTGCAAGGACAAATGTCTTTGTTTACCATCTTGGTTTCAACCAACTCAGAGACTTCTGGAGCTCAGCTTTCTATGTCTTCCTGTTGTCTTGTGATCTGCCTCTTGTTCTGTTCTGCCACCGYCCTCAACTTCACTACCACCTCTACTTGCTGCAAGGTCTCAGGCCCTTGAAGGGATCTCCTTGTTTTCTTTTCTCTTTTACACCATATACACCCTACTGCCTGGAAAACTCTCCCTCAAACACACATGAAACAGTCTCCCCTTATTCACTCTTTCAGGCAGGTCAACATTGGGTACAGGAAATATGAACATCCATTATACAAGTTTTGTGGGACACCCTGTGCAGGAACAATCCCTCGCCTAACCCTGTCCTTCACAGCCTTGGCTGATTTCATGAACTGTTAGACACGCTCTGCTCCACTAATGAATGAGGCCGTTTTCAGTGTGCACTGTTGGCAGAGAAGAAAAAATGGAGATCAGTCTCCTAATTTGTCTGCCTCCCCAGTCCTGAGGAGTCACAATGAAGGAAATTCAGAGAAAGGCAAAAATATACTGTCATGAAAATCTTGCTATTTTCATCATGCTGTTTTCAAATTCAAAATGATCCTATTACATCACTGTTCTGGTTATCCTGGCACTTCATAACATTTATACTAAAGGCTATGGTGTTCGATTTTTTTATGTCAGGAAGTGGAAATAATGGGACAGTAATATAAGACAATAAAGGAACAGGTATGTATTAACCTTCTTGTTAAAATACTGGCAGATCTAGATATTTTCCTAAGATGTCTTTTGTAGAAGAACTGCATACCTTATTCAAGAGGAGAACAAATATACATTTTCTCATACTAATGAGAAAATTTTGTTAATTTATATATAGGCATGTTCAATTTGAGATAGAATAATTGACTATCCCTTCTATATCTTAACAACTGAAGAATATTAGAAAAATAAACGTATGAGCATGTCAGACTATCTTAGTTTAAGACAAGCTGCAGTGAAACATTCTGTTTTTTTCATCAGATCTTAAAGTATATGTATCCATCAATATATTTTGGAAGTGAAGTCAGATCTTATTTGTTTATACTTATAGCTTGAGTAGAGTTTTGAAGGCACCTGTTTAGCTAAAAATATTTATGTTTTAGGCATTCTGTTTGATATAAAGGTTATGGGAAGAAAACATAATTAAGATGATATGGATGAATTAGAAGAGTAGAATATTTTTATACAATTTGATTGCRAGTAAGAAGAAAATAAAACAAGTAATATTGCAGTCATTAATCAGAATCAAGTCCTTGCTGTACAAGACATATTCCAAGTTAGCATTGGAAATGTTATTACTTTACCATAGAGGAAAATTCACTTCTGCATAGAAAGTTTCAGATCTATATATCACCATAAGACCACATAAATCCCCRGTTTTATGTGGACTTTTTAAATATGGTAACATCCTTTTTCATAAAAGAAACAAGATTACACATGAGAAAATTTACTCTGCCTTCAAGCTGATTTTCACTTTTATTACTTACAAGACTTAGAACAAGTTTAAGAACTTAAGTGCCACTTATGAAGTTCAATGTAGTAATAATACCTGAAATTTTATCACCTTATCTGCACTAAAGTGCTCAAGATGAACACAGGTGATTTTTTCTGAAACSTTGACAGCTTGCTCCAAAATAATTACAGGGAACCATTTATGAGCTGGGATATATCTAAATGCTGACATTTGAATGAGTATGCTGTGTTAGTTAGAAAGCAAAATACTATGAACAAACAGCTAATATTTCAGCTTCCAACACGAAAGGAACAAGAGGTTTGTAAAACATATCATTTTAGATGTTTTCCTGACATAAAAAGAGTTTGATCTTCTACCTTTAAGCTGTAAAATCAGCCATTCTGGATCCACTGCTTTCATAAAATTCATGACTTGAAAAATGGAAGACAGAATTAGCAGTTGGAAGATTTCTTGCAATATAATATCGTTATATAACTCTTAAACTTCAACTGAGTTTAACAGCTGTGCCACAAAGCTAAATAAAATATATAGACACGACTGACAATCGCAGTTAAAATTAATATTGCTACTCATGCAAATGTAACTCATATTTATATAGTTACTAACAAGAAAAAATGAAAACAGAAAATGGTAACTTTCAATTATAATCTATGGTAAAGTTAATGATTAATAAGTATCTTCAGCCCAGCTGATGTTCTGTTACTAGCAAAAAGGAAATATTCCTGAAACAAGAACTGTGTGCTTCCTGACCTTCAGAAAGCCTGAGTTTGGGCTAAGTTTAGGCAGAAAAATTCTACATTTGTCCAGAAAGTAGCTTATATAGCATCTTGCTTTAAAAGACAAAAATGAAGCTTATTTGGAGCTTGCCAAAACTGTGAAATATGCAGAGCTTAACCTGAGAGGGACCAAATAGCAGAGTGAAAATGAGGTGAGCAAAGAAAAATGAGGAATATATGTTCCATGTGRACTAGGAATTTGTAACTTCTATCTCACTGTCTTTTAACATTCATAGCTAGAGCATATAAGATAGCACTATATACATAAAAACCTTATAAACAGGAGTCTTGGGGTGGAAAACCCACAAGCTGAGCAAATCTCCCCCCAAAAAAGAAGTATCACATACTTTTCAAGTGTTTTATACATAGAAACGTTTTTGTTGAAACTCTCTTTTTTATTGTTGTTTGTTTTCATTCATCTTTGCAGTTTCTTTTAATTTAACATAACCCTAAGCTTCAACTTTTTGTATTTAAACAACAGCAACAACTCATGACTTTAAATTTTTTGAAATCTCGATCCCTTCAAAAAGCAGAATGTTTTAAGTCTCAGTGGGAAGATGAGAGTGATATAAATGTCCTGACTTTTTCCCTGCAGCTCTAGAAGAGATAAGATTTTAAAGTCATCACAGATATATTTCAGTAGATATTCTATTTGAAAGGAAATTACTACCCCTTTTAAAAAATATTATGCTGCAGTGTAGGCTAGTGAACATTTATTGTCATAAAATGTCGTAATGATGATATATTTTCTGTAGAGTTAGCAAATGATGTTACAGAATTCACAATAACTTCTTTTCGAAAATGTCTCTGATATGCTAGTCCAAGTACATTGTATCTGCTCTCTTGTGATACTCAGTCAGACAGAATAACCCAGGAGTTGTCTGTGATGATAAAGCATTTCTCATAAGATCTTCTGGAAGACGAATACGGAATATTGTTAATCATTTGTCCAGAAGTTGAAGGTTAAGAAACATAAACATCACATTTTAAAAATTAAAAGACATTAGATTTCTTTAAAAATAGAGCATATCTATGTTGCATATTTGTATTTCAGATTGTTAAATCTCACATTTTACTGCTTTTCTCTGTAACTTTGATGACTTAAGTTTTTAGCACATCTATATCACTGGCTAGTAGGAGTCAAATCAGGGAATTAATGTTATGAGGAGAGCTAAGGTTCTCTTGCAGAATATTGATTAGTGTAGGTGAGATTTTAGAAAAGCAGGAAATATGAAAACATAAAATAATGAATTCTCAAAGGTTAAACATTCCATATTTTCAGAATGCATTATGAAGTGCTTTTCAAATCATTCAAAATGTTACAAGATGTCTGAGAATTTTACAAGATATTAGCAACACTACCTAAAGATTTTTTTTTTTAAGAAAACAAGCAAATAAACACAAACAGTTTATTGTAAAGTGTTCTTAAGAAATACAACATAAGAAATGGTAAGACAAAAACATCAAATTATTTTAATGGAGCAAATGGAGAGACATTGCTGTCAACCAATCATAATTGAATATTGGACATTACTGTCAATATTGTATACCATACCATATTTTTAAAAGATAGAGAAAAAAAATGTACTTTTTTTTTAGATATATTTTAAAAGAAAGAGTACATGGCAATCAGTTATCATCTAGCTGATTTTGTTCCTGATGTACAGATGTATAGTAGTAGGCAAACAATCCATAAAAAGAGATATGGGATTAGAGAATGACTGATCTTCAAATGATGAGAAATCACCAAAAAAACCTTTTTGTTTAACAATTTCAGGTTGATTTCTAAAACAAGGGACCAAATAATAACCTTTTATCGGGATTAATACTTATGTATTTATTGTTGACAAAGCCCATCTAAATCTTAGTACATCTAAATGAACTGTGTGATATGCATATTTCTATATCAGTATTCATCAATCTTGCCATAACAAAATAAAATATAATTTGATGAGATGTGAAGTGAGATGGTAGACTAATATATTTTGTCAAGTTTGTGAATATTATTGTTTTGTTCCAAATTCATGACTTCTGAGCCTGCAAACCTGCAGTATTTTTTTGCTAGTGCAATTATAAAGGATGTATGGTGGATTTAGTGGCAGCCCTTTGGATACAAGCAAGTGAACATTATTCAGATAAATAATCTGCTGTCTTTTCCTTCACCCTCACAGAATTTTTAGAGATAAATGTGTTTTTAGGATATTCTTGGGTTCTACTTTTCTTGTTTCGTTACCTGGAGATTTGACAAGATGGGTACGTTCCTACCCTGGAAGGGAGAATATGGAGATGCTATTGACACACTATGAGGATGTGGCTGCAGAGTCAAGGATAGATAGTTTAATAGCTCATGTGTATATGATGTCATATAAACTGCTCTCCATTATCCCCAACAAGACATAAAACAACATTCACTCCCAAGCTAGCAGCATTCACTGTGGGGCTGTGCTGAATGCGCATTGGGGAATCACAACTTTTGCTTGTGTTAACTCAACTCCTCAATCTCAATATCAGGGTTGTTCCTCATCTCAGCAGGGTTAGTCTTATCTTAGGCACTCCAAAGGCTCACAGGTGGAGCTAGAGGGTTATTTATAGAAATAGTAGTCACGTGTCCCAGTCTAGTCTCCTTAGGACTTTTTTTATAACTAGTAGAGACCAAGTCTTGTTTGAAACAAGCCTAAAGACACCATGAAAGATTTACACATAAAACATGGTCAGCAAAGCTTTCTGTCTTTCAATGAGGTTCAAGGCCAGCACTTCCACATTTCAGCTCTGGTTTTTCTTAAAAGAAACTACTTTCTTTTTAGTGACTAAAATCACTGAATAGACAAAGATTTTTACCCTTGTGGAGATACTACACTGGCATCATATAGCACATAATAGTCTATATGGAGACACATGCTTGCTCCAAGCTGATCAGGAATCTTGTGAACAATCAGTATGAATGCCAGTTCGAGTTAGTGGGAAAGGACCTCACTGGTTTTATTCTGCATTCTTGGCACAATTAATTCACAACTCTTGTGAACTTGGCTGAGGTAGCTGAAAGCTGGCCTTGTTAATTCTCTCTTCTGCATGCGGGCGTGATTTAGAACTACAGCAGTTCAAATCAACATCTCAAATTGCACCTAGCAACCTGCTGATAGTGCAAATTGCAGAGTAGCGGCACACGAGTACTGTGGGACACATCTCTTAATACACAAAGAAGCATGTTGTGCAGTAACTTCATGATTAATTTTCTCAAATTGCCAAAGAGTATTCCAACATGCATTGTCCTGCAGTTGGGACTGTTTAACTCAAAGAGCCATCTTAAAGGTAGGCTGTAAATGTGACAATTTGTTGAAATGAGGCTGAAAGCCAAAGAATTACAGGTAGAATATGATAATAAAATAATAGTAAAGTGAGCTTTTATTTTCACAGAATCACAGAATCACAGCATGGATGAGTTTGGAAGGGACCTCTAGAGATCATCTAGTCCAACCTTCCTGCTCAAGCAGGCACACCTACAGCATGTGGCACAGGGTGGCATCCAGGCGAGTTTTGAAGACCTCCAGAGAAGGAGACTCTGCAACCTGCCTGGGCAGCCTGTTCCACTGCTCTGTCACCCTCACTGGAAAGAAGTTCCTCCTCACCTGGAGATGGAACTTCCTGTGCTTCAGCTTATGCCCATTATCCCTTGTCCTATTGCTGGCCACCAGTGAAAACAGTTTGTCCCCTTCCTCCCTGCATTCTTCCTTCCTGAATTTATACATATTAATCATATCCCCTCTGAGCCTTCTCTTCTCCAGAGAAAACAGGCCCAGCTCACTCAGCCTCTCYTCATACGAGAGATGTTCCATTCCCTTAATCATCTTAGTTACCCTCTGCTGGACMCTCTCWAGAAGCTCCACGTCCCTCTTACACTGGGGAGCCCAGAACTGCACCCAATACTCCAGGTGCGGCCTCACCAGAGCTGAGTAGAGGGGCAGAATCACCTCCCTTGACCTGCTGGCAACACTCCTCCTGATGCAGGCCCGGATCCCATTGGCTTTCTTGGCCATGAGGGCACACTGCTTCCTCATGGTTAATTTGGTGTCAACCAGAACTCCCAGGTCCCTCTCCGTGGAGCTGCTCTCCAGTGGTTCAACCCCTATTCTGTACTGGTGTCCAGGATTATTCCTCCCCAGGTGCAGGAMCCTACACTTGTCCTTATTGAACCTCATGAGGTTCCTCTCTGCCCAACTCACCAGCCTGTCCAGGTCCCTCTGGATGGCAGCCCAGCCCTCCGGAGTGTCGGCCACTCCACCCAGCTTGGTGTCATCTGCAAACTTGCTCAGGGTGCACTCCGTGCCCTCATCCAGGTCATTGATGAACAAGTGTACAGCACCGGGCCCAGTACTGACTCCTGGGGGGACACCACTGGCCACAGGCCTCCAACTGGACTCGGCCCCATTTATCACCACCCTCTGAGCTCTACCATCCAGCCAGTTCGCGATCCACCTCACTATGCACTCGTCTAGTCCACTCTCCTGGAGCTTTCATATGAGGATATTATGGGAGAGAGTGTCAAAAGTCTTACTGAAGTCAAGGTAAACAATATCTATGGCTCTCCCCTCATCCAGCTGGCCAGTCATCCCATCATAGAAGGCTATTCATTTTGTAAAACATGACTTCCGCTTGGTGAATCCATGTTGACTACTTCTGATCACCTTCTCCTTCATATGCCTAGAGATGCTCTGTAGGATGAGCTGCTTCATCACCTTACCAGGGATAGAGGTGAGCCTGTAGTTGCCTGGCTCCTCCCTCTTGCCCTTTTTGATAACTCGAGTAACGTTTGCTCTCTTCCAGTCCTCCGGCACCTTCCCTGCTGTCCAGGACCTTTCAAAAATGATGGAGAGCAGCTAAACAATAACCTCCACCAGCTCCACCGCTAAAAGCACTTTAGTGGTTAACAATTTTTAACTATTGAATTTTGGAACATTTGCACTGGGCATCATTTAATAAAAAGCTTATTCAGTCTGTTATAGTGACACAAAGAGTTACTATATGCATTAGCCAGATTCTACACTGGAATAATCTTACAGACGAATATAAGGTCCAATTAACTGGACCTTAAAGCAACAATGTGCTCTAGGTGTCCCTGCTTGAGCAGGGTAGTTGGACTAGTTGATCTCTAGAGGTCCCTTCCAACCTCAGACTTTTTGTGATTTTGCAAATTCTTCTTCCTGAATCTAAAGGAACTTTCTCATGACTGTTTGTTATTTATGCTGACAGTAAAATGTATGTAGTCATCACTAAGTCTAGAATATGAGTGCTTTCCTTTATACCAAAGGAAAGCAGCTATGTTAGCTCTTACCCATTCCTTTATCAGCTCTTTTGATGGTTTACAAGAGTCTTATGTTGCTCATAGATTTATTTGGAGATGCTCAAGCCTGTCATGAATTTCATTCATAGCAAAGGGATGTCTAGTTTAGTGTCAAAAAGATTTGTTTCAATGCAACACAAGAGACTAACTGCCAAAATCCTTCCACAGTAGCAGTCTGCATGTAGGTGTGAATCTTTACAAAATGAATTTAATAGAGTTTGTACACTGAGGAATTTATCATCTAATCTAGACTAACAGAGAAACTTTTAAAGAAGCACAATAAAATGGCATGGAGATAGGTACGAGACTTGGGACTGAAGACTAAATAAAACAAAGGCATTTAGAAAATTTGATCAGAAATCAAGAAATAGCAACTCTCCAGCTCAAAGGTACTTCATAGTTTTAATGTGAACAGAGAAATTCAAAGGAGGATAAGAAAAGAAGAATGTGGGGAGAAAAATATAGTGACTGAAGGTTCAGTATTAAAGGTAAGCGGTTTGCATGGACCAACAGTTTGAACATGAAACTCAGAGAAAAAGAAGATGTTTTAAAGATTGTATCAATTAATAATATCGATTGATCTTTTTTTTTTGGCAGACTGGACCCAAAGAATAAATATGAGAAGCAGAGAAATCTCTGCAATGGAAATAACACTACTTTTTTTGTAGTGTTTATTATTTTTTGTAGATATGCAAGTAGATGTTACAAACTGAAAAGTCATGAGACTAGAAAAATAAAGATAGATGCCAAGTTATATATGTCGGATAGGAAGTATAGTAGAAAATAATAAGAAGCAATGATTTACCCTAGACTGAAAATATCAGATATAATGGAATCCCTGTGAATGTAATTTCATTTTTCCTGTTGAGACTCAGGAATAAGTGAGTAGGTACTTGATTGACTTACTAATGTTTCATTTGTTGCATAGGCTTTCAGAGAAAACATAAAATATGTGTGACATCTAGCAAATATCATGTAGGTTGATAATTACTATCTTCAATATATCAAAGTATGTTTTTTTTTCCTTTTCAAAAAAGCTTAGGTAATTATGATGTTATGGCAAATAGGATTAGATTGCACATTAAAGCACTTGGATTTATTCTTAAACAAGACACAAAAAATGGTTTAATCTCTTGAGACAAAATAATTAATATATTCAGAGTTTATCCCTAGAGCACTTGAAAGGAAATATATGGGACTATTATTATTCCAGTAATAATTGCTGTATTAGTGTCCCTCTAAACAATTTGTAACTCATGTAATTAACACTTCAATATTTGTAACTCTCATATACATTTTTGTTATTTAATATACTTGTGAATAACCTTAATAATATCATGAACAGAAAGAAGGAAAAGAGAGGATATTAAATGAAAGTACCAATTTCAGAAAACAAGGACGGTCTGCCATTACTGCCTTTCTGTGAGAACTTGAAATATTTATTGCTTTCTTTTGTCAACTATATCACTTAACAATCTAAAATGATCTCACATAAAATAGTAAGGAATGTTAAATGTACATTTATTTAATAGCTTGTTTTGGTGAACAATTCTTTAGCGTTACATAAAGAAGACCATGCATTTGGAAATGTAGTTCTGCATTCAGAAAATCTCCTTTTAATCTTGGAAATGTCTAGGTTTATTTATAACTTTAGAATAATATCAGATATTACCATGAATGTGAAAATACTAGCATGAATAGATATTTCAATATTCTCAGTCTGGCAATATCAGTTCTGAGGAGTCATAAAAGCTAAAGTTAGTCATACAGTACACTTCCTTATCTAAAACCATGGTTGTTTACAGCTATGCCATTTCTGATAGATATTTTTGTACCCTGTTCTTAAACATGGGTAATGGGTATTCTACAATCCTCCAGGCCAATTTATTCTAGCATTCAACTCTCTGTACTATTCCTGTTGTAAGATTGTTTTAAAATGTCATACCTTTGATAGTTCTATTTTCTTCTTTACTTCTAGTCTTGGCTTGCTCATTTCCATGTTTACTTTTTTTTTTTTTTCTATTCTTGAAAAATAGCCACAATTCTTCTCAGATTTCGTTTACTAAAATTGACTTGTCTAATTATTTTGATCTTCTACTGCAGCATATGCCCACCCACCACCCTCCATTAGACCAGGTTAAATTGAGCTCTTCTGAACATAAGCAACTTAGCTAACATGTGTTATTCCAGGTAAAGCTTTTCTTTTACCTCTTAGGAGTATCCCATGCTCCTCTTCCTAAAATTCTGTTTATTTTTTTCACACATATTCTTTATAGTTGCTGGTAGTCTTTCTGTTCTTAATCTAGCTATTTTTTCATTCTGTGTCATTTCAGCTGATAATCTTCCACCTCATAGGGCAGTCTTTTGTCATCAATCTCTAAGTGCATGACTTTGCACTTTGTACTACCATACTTTATCCCATTACCAGTGCTCCATCTTTCAAGGTCATCCAAGTCCTTTGTGTCTCCTAAATTCTTCAAGCTCACCTTTGCATCGACAAAGTCTAATAACTTTGTGTCATCAGAAAATCGTGTGAGAATGTTTGTGTGTGCCAAGATAATAAATGAAAATATTAAATCAGACCATTCTCAAGGTTGATCCATTAGGATCTCCTATAGCTGTATTTCTCCAGCTTGGTAATTCCTTTTTAAATGTAGCTCATTGTCTTTTATCTACTTTTACTAATGTCTTGTACAGTTTGAATTCCTGATCTAGCACAATAAAAAAATCCCATGCAGTATCAAAGGCCTTCTAGTAGCCTATATATATGAGTTCTTATGCATCATAATTTTTTTAAAACCAGAAAAATCAATTATGTCACATACACAAAAAAAAAAGAAAAAAGATACATAGCAACTATCATAACTTAAAAAAAATCATATTGAACTACAATCCTTTGTCCTATTATTATCTACAAAACCTGTTCCAAAGCACTGAATGTTATTGTAATGAAAGAAATGAGTTTTTAGTTTACTTGAACATTTTTTTCTCTTTCTTAAACAAAAACATCACTTTTGCTGTTTTTACAGTCAAATGGTATTGATTTTAATTGACAGACTGAAAAACTCTGCCATCATACTGGCAAACTGTCAGTAATCCAAAACAGCAGTAATCTCTGTTTCCATCAGTTTTGTGTAGGATATGCTAAGATTCTCCTCACAGAGAGCTGAGGGAACCACATTTAAGTTATCCTTAACTGTCTTTAATTGCTATCCCATTCTTAATGGGATAAATTATCTATGACTTCTTTTCTTGTTCTCATATGTTTTCATTTCCTTTTCAAGGTCTAACTCAGAGTTTTGGCACTTCTAACATTATCCCTGCATTTTGGAACAGAATATAACTTTCTTTGCTGATCAATATCTGTTCCTAGTTCATTCAAGCTGTCTGTTTAAATTTCTATGGAAATAATTGATACAAGACTTTATTACTGTTGTTTTTATTTATAATTTTGCCTAAAGATGCAAATCTTTAGATGATTTACACTTTTTATATGCATTATTTCTGAACTTTCTGTATATTTTTAAATTCTACTCCTTTTAACACATTAGTGGAGAACTGTATCTCAGTCTCCAAAATTGCAGTACTGTAGGGTTCCCTCAGCTGAATCCTCCTGATGGCATCTGCTTATTTAGCCAATGACTGCACATGCTTCCTATGATTTAGAAAGTTTTTTGTGACTCAGTTACATTTAGCATGAACAGTTGGAAAATTTAAGGTCTACAAAGATAACTGAATATAGAGGAGAGATGTTTCAGGGCCTTAGATAAAACACTAATATTGTGACTGTAGATGTACATGTGACAAATAGTACATTGTCATAATAAAAATCARGATGCTCTCGAATGAGAAAGTATAGATCAGTCTCCCTTTTCACCCCCTTAGACAGCTCTGCTGAGGAAGCAATATAAATACTTTGCTCCATTTGACACATTTCCGTGATCATTTTGCAGTCTTTAATTTCACCTCCCTCTGCTCTTTTCTCTCACCCCACAGCACCCTCTGTCTTCCCTTCTCGAGCTAGAGGGAACTTTTGGGTTGCATGCTGTTCATATTTCATTATATCCTCGTGGACACTCCTCTGAAACAGGACATGTCTACAGCCTTGGCTTGTTACATTTTTTTGCATGATAGCAATATAATTTTAAAGTGAGGTATTTGTATTGTTTTCAGCACATTTTCTGAGTCTTTAAATGTGGGAAGCATTTTCCTGACTCCTRTTTAAGACAGAGCACTCAGTTTGGGGCTGCTGCTAACAGAATAATTGACAAACATGGTGCTATCCATCATGTACAGCTTGTTTTTTTTCTGCCTCATTTATACATTGTTCTTAATTTAAATAGAAAGTTAYTCAGCCCAATGGAACATAATATGCTGTGAATATCAAAATCATGATACTCTCCCTATCTGCAAAAATCATTTAAGGTAAAAGTGGAAATCGTAAAGGTTTTCAAACAAGATAGAAGCTGAAATTGTCCACGGACAAGGGGAAATGTCAAGAAAATAAAGAATTTGGGTGATATATATCATCTTTYCTGTGAATCTGCTTCTCTGCAGTATATTGTTGGGCTTCCTGAGCTATAGAATTTAAGAGTCAGTGCACCTTATTGTCACCATCAATTTGTATTTTCTTCTGAGTACATTTTTACCAACAGTTAGAGACATTCGGCTTGCTAAATTCAATGAAATTTTGCTCCTGTATGATTTCCATTAGATCCTACAGTGGACTTGCAGAGGAACACGTACATTGAATGTCAGTTCAATATGCACACACAGTATGCATGCATTAATATCACATTTGATTCAAAATCCTAAAACTTTGCTTTCTTGTTGTTCATCAGTGAATCCTGTGGAGAACTGGAAACGAACATTGCTTCCTGTAGTTTGCCATCTGTAGGCAAAGCAACTCTTGTTTCCATTGCTACAGAGTTCGATTCCTGCCTAGCTGGAATTCTGCCAGAACAATTTACTTACATGTCATTTGTACTAGCATTAATTGATGTTTTGTTCACTGTCCAGACACATACATACATGGGGATTTCTTTGTAGTAGCTAAAGAGACTAAACCTAGAAATTTGCACAGCATTTCATTAGGAAAAGGTCAGATTAAGAAAGATTCCAAAGCATGCTGTATGCATAGGCTATTTAATTGGCTAATTGTAAATAACAGTAACTATCAGTTTGGAAAACAGCTGGAGTKCACCTAAATTGCTGCACTGATAACAGATTGCCCATGAAGGAAAGMGAGCTGTCTCACATGATGGAGCTATTTTGGGGTATCGGGTTATCGTGTGCCAGCTGTTCCACAGCAGCTTCCGTGTCAACTGGAGCTAGCGAAAATCCTCTGAGTACATGTTCGAGAAATGTATCTGTGCCTTTAGAAAAAACTTATCCATAAAACATCCATTTAATAAAATATGGCATGTGATACCTGATGAGTGAAATTTTTCTTAGATCATACTTTTTTGTGATAGCTGAAAAGATGTCTTAGATCATACTTTTTTGTGATAGCTGAAAAGATATGGTATTTTTAATAAGAAATATTTATGTGTTAAATAGGTCTTATAATAACATGAAAATTGTCATACTTGTCCTTCTACATCATTTTACACTTCTAATTGGTGGTAAGATTATTTTACTTCTTCACTAAATGCCAAAAATGATATGAAAATATTTCAAGACAACTACTCTATCTAAGGTCTTATTTTTTACATTTAGAACATAATAATCACAAAGAAATACAACGTTTGTTAAAAGTTATTAATATGAACACATTGCTATTGATATTCTGTTATCTATACTTCCTAATTATTCAGAGTACTTTCAGAAAAAAATCACAAAGATCAATGGATTTAGATATTTGCCATTGAAATATAAAAGGGGCTTCAATATTTCAAATTACCAATCTTTCAAATTATATTTTATAATTTTTCTTTTTATACAGCATAATTGAAATGAAATGTAACAATATTATATCCAGGATGTGTCATAAACTAGAAAATGTGGAAGTCTTGCAGGCACAATCTGAAAGGAAGAAGCAGATAAGCATTTCAGTGAGAGAGAGAGAAATTCAGCGTCATGACTGATGGAGGATTGGAGATAGTAGTAGAGGATCGACCAGGAGGTGGTTTGAAGAGCAAAACAAGTTTAATTCAGGTTACCAACTCCAGAAAATGTTGATCGTTCTTTCTTGGTTAAGTGGTTAAAATTGAGGATGAGAAAATCAAAATAGTTCTAAAAGGGATAAATGAATGAATAACAGTAGAGTCATGTCATCATTATACTTTTTATGCAGTAACTAGTCTTTTTTTCTGCTCCATTGGTCAAATGAAAACCTGAAGTCAATGATTCATGTACCCTTTTGTGCCTTCACAGTTATACAGTAGCAGTASACAACACTGTCAACAAAAGCTTTTAGAGCTTTATCTTTAGTGATGTATCCTTAGTGATATATCAGTAGATCAACAACAGCAAATAGAAGAAGAGCTTTTTATCCCAGTTTTGATGTGTTTCATGACAATCAGTGACTGACTAGAGGCATTTTCAGGCTCTACATTTTGGAAGATCAGATTGAAACTACTTGCAATCCTTCTTGGAGAACTAGCTCTGTTAGCAGAACTAAAGCAGATATTTAAAATGCAGGGTTGATCAAGTGAGCTTTTTCATGTTTGACACAGATAACAGTTACAAAATAAATACATCAAGAAAATACTGTACTAGTCTAATTTTAAATTTATTTTTAAATATCATGTATTTATTTTTCTGACAGCTGAAATTAAAAAAAAAAAGGTAAAATTGGATTTTTGTTGTACAAGCATTTACCATTAATTCTATTAATTTCTTCGTTTTGTGCTCATAACTGTACTCCAAAATGTYGATAGTCTGATGACTCATTCATGTTTGATCTATATCATTTTCGCCTTTCTGGTAATGGTAGCAATTCAGCAGACACAAGAAATGCAGTGATTTTTTTTTTTTCCATAAGCAAATAGCTGGTACCTTTTCTAACAGTCTCCACAAAGATCAAAAATGAACAGTCTATAGACTCTATTATGCGTTTCTTACAGGTGATTCAGAATATGCAAAAGAACATYATCACAAAAATTTGCAATGCTATTATAACAAGCAGTCTGATTGCTCCATAAATAGCAAAATTTTCTTTTCCTCTGAGAACATTCAGATGGGAGAGAGGACTAGAGATTGTTCATCTGATTTATATGAGTGAATTAAATCCATAAATTCTTGGTCTATCATTAAAGGTAATTGCTTACCTAAAGGTGCTATTCTAGAGTCTATCATTTTAATATAATCTTCAATTTTAATAATAATGTTTTATTTGTCAATAGAAGGTTCTGTACTGAATCACATCATTCACATATCAGTATATCAGTGCCTACTGCATACCAACAGCAGTTAAAAACTGCCTTTAATTGGAACACTGCTAAATTGCAATTGTAGGCTTATTGWGTCTGTTTTGTCTTTGGCATTGGCTATTTAGTCAAAAAGGGAGGAAAACTTTTAAGGAGCTTTAAAATTACTCCTGTTGTTTCTGCTTTTGAAGGCAGAAACACTTGCTGAAATGTATATGAAGCATATATTATGGATCTAAGCTTTTGGAGGCCCAGATAAGGGATCARTGCCTAGAGGCACTGGATGCAGAGGCCAGTTGTCAGAGAGCTGCAGCAATGTGAAACCTTATTGCCCAATATTTTGTCAAGAAGCGAACCGTGCCATCATTTAATCATTTCAGCTAC
The DNA here is from genome assembly GCF_003342845.1 of Nothoprocta perdicaria. NCBI lineage: Eukaryota > Metazoa > Chordata > Aves > Tinamiformes > Tinamidae > Nothoprocta > Nothoprocta perdicaria. Next base: position 1,909,687 of record NW_020454339.1, on the reverse strand, counting down.
TTTTTCATGGCAGACAAGAGGACTATGTTTCACATATGAGAAAATTTGGCTGCACCCTGCTATTTTAGCACTGGAAAGAATTGGATACAGTGGCAAACACTTTAAAGCCTTTGAGGCTTTACATATTGAAACATGAAATAAGTTTATAATAGCTGGTATCTGGAAACAACTCTCTTCAGATTACCAGAGCATTGCATACCCATTGCAATATTGCAATGACATATTATAATGGATCACAAGATTCACAGCTGCAACTTTAATTTTCTAAATATATGTCATATCTACAGGTAAAAGAGCATCATTRCAATGTGATTAAACTGATGGAAATCAGGTGCGTCTTACTAAGTTTCTGATCTTTGGCTGTTACTCTGTCACATTTGTTGTATATTTGCTTACAGTACAACAGAAAAATAAAGTTACTTTAAATAATATTTATTATTAAATTTCTCTCGGATTTACCTTCCAATGATACTAAAGTCTCCCCAGAAATTATTGCAGAAATGAAATAAATAAAGGGCAATACTTAAAGGACAGCTAGCACTGAAATGCAATGCAGATTTATTCAATCATTCTAAAATCAGGATGACAGAAATTTAAATGAATTGTTCATTCTCACTAGACTATCATTTAAAATTTATTATTCACTACTGTCCTGGTGTAATTGCACCTTAGGCGAAAGTACAAAAGAACATCAGAAAAACTCTCACTCAGAAAAAAATATGAGCTGTTATTTACTGCTTAAGAATGAAACATATTTAGTTCTTTCTAATGTTCATTAACATGTCTTTGAATGGGCAATAGTAGTGAGTACCTAGATTACCATTGCAAAAATTATTGATATTCAGATAAGTAAATACCATATACAACCATAAAAGTATAATTTTCAAGTATCTCAGAAACTTTAAACACTTTAAACCACTACTATTCAGGATATTTTATAAGGCAGGTATCTCTATAACTAGGTATAATTCTAATACACAGAGGTGCAAAATGCTGGACTTCAAAATATCACACCCATTACTTTTTCTTTTCTTTTTTTTCTTTTTCTCTGAGCAAGTAAAATATACAGAATATAATAAGAAAAAAAAATAGGATCCAATGATTTAGGAAAATGAAGAAGACAGGTATGGTTGACAGCATTACTTTGCATTGTGTTTTTATATCACCCCGCATTTTTTGGTACATAAGGGGACTCTGCCTTTCAGGTTGCCCTTGGGAGTTTGTGGAGCTGCCTCATGAAATCCTAACACGAATATTAGTTGCTGAGACTAAATTTACTGGCATCATTCTCTGCAAAGAGGACAAGCACTAGAGTAACTCGTCACACCTGTGCTTAGCTCCATACCAAATGCCCAAAATCTAACAGTGCAATCAGTCAGGCAGAGGGGCCAGCTGCTGACTTGGTACAATGCACTACCTCGAATGCCACTCCATTGATTTTAAAGGAGCTTCAGAAGAAGCCAGAATGTGTTATATACTTCAGTTCTTCAGAAAGAGTCAGCTGTGATAGGAGCTGTGTTCCGTTATACAAAATAAATGACAAAGTCAGTTTATTACCTGTCTCAGTTTTTCTGTGTAAAATGATTCTTCCAGACATTAACTCTCTCTCTTGACCGCTCCAAACCCCTTAGAAACCTCTAGCAGAATAGTTCTTTCATGTATTTCATTCTCAATTTATACACACACACAAAAAAAAAAAAGAAAAAAAAAAAAAAAAGATGAATGCCTGTTGTCTTCTCTCCCTGAAGGATTAAATAGGGCTGGACAGAAAGCAAGATTTCTCTCTCACGATAAATGTCAGAGTTCTGGCACTCATTTTCAGTTCCTGGTGTGGAACAGAACAGACTTTCAACCTTTTTTTTTTCTTTCTTTTTTTTGGGGGGGGAGGGTGGGGCATGAAGATAAAAGAGAGAAGGCCAGTTTCAGAGGAACCAGCTCTGAGCATGCATGGGAATTGTAGGGTCTGTGCCTGGGTACTTGGGATATCAAAAGTCAGACTTAACTGAAAGCTCTAAGCAACAGCTTGCGGTGGGGCAATTTGTCAATGGACTTTTGCTCAGAGAATCTATCCTGGTTCAAGAAATATTCTCAGACAAACTTTGGTAGACATCAGTATGATTTTGAGAAACGCTTTTGTTTGAATGAACCTGTGTTTTTTGACGAAAAAAAGGTCGTGAGCCCTCAGATCAGTATATCCACCAGCTCTCTCCAGTCCCAATGTGTGTGGGTGGCTTTGGGACATGACAGGCTAGGGCAGTATTCCATGGAAGACTGTGGCCTTATTTCACAACCTCAAGGGAAACAGCAGCCACACTGTCTTCCTGGTTGTGCTCAGGGTAATGGCCTGTGATTATTAATGACTAAACAAAGGTGAACAAGTTAAACCCTRCCTCAGTGAGACATTCAGCCCTTCCACCTGATATCTCCTGTGATGGTCTCACAACTGTGTTTTCTCCTCTGTTTCAGTCATGAAAGATACTCATATGGAATTTAGGCTATAGAATAATCAAGCTTAGTTTCTTTTCTCACCACCAAAACCCCTGGTTCTCCCATAGTAATCAAATGATGGTCTCATTTTAGTGACCTCTACCTCTCTACTGACCCTAACAATCAATGCTAGTTCCTTTTGTTTTCTTTTACTCATATGTTTTATAAGTGTAGATCCAAATGAAGATATCACCTATTCCTCTTAAAGAGCCTAATAAAAAGAAGGCATTTTAYAGTAGGTTGTCACTTTCATAGAAATATTAAAAATGTTTTCAGCAAATGGCACTGTTAAAAGAAGCAATATTTCAGTAATATTTCATTTTGCTCCATTGATTTTAGATAAACACGATATTGTAATCTGGACTAACACACAGCTTCTGCTAAGTTATAAGAAGAAACTTAGAAATAAGACACTGTTGGCCAAATGAAGAACAAAGAAGATATTGACTTATTCTCTGAGGCCGCATCTCACTTCTGATTCATTTAGAAAAATAAAATATTTGGACATAGCTTTGTTCAGTTCCCAATTATGCTTTTTGCTAAAAAGAGTGCTAATAAAGAAAGCCTTGATCCCTTACTCTTTCCATTCATTTTGTAGAGATTGAGCTTACACAGGCCAGATCTTCAGTTCAGGTGAAACTAAGGTCCCTAATAAAATAAAAGACTAGTATTTTAGGTGCACAGCATTGTCTTCAACAACTTGGGGAATTCAAAAGTAAAGTCATAAATGATTTTGCTTCAGTGAACCAGAGTTTCTTCTGGGAAAATCATTTAGCCAAGAAAGATTTAGAGAAGCCCAGATACATACACTGTGTAACAGAGGGATAGTAACTTATTTTATGATGTCCTGAAGGCAACACTTAAGAATAAAATTGTTTCTGGTTTGTCCAAAATCTTGAAGTATTTTTCAGTTTTCAGATGATTCATTTTTTTCAGAAAAAAAAAAGAAAAAAAACAGTTCTCAATAGATATTATATGCTTTTTCCCATAAACCATAACACTCTTAAAATGTTAAAAAGAATTTCTCAGTCACATTACATAGCTGAAGAAAATATCCCATGGCTATTTACACTTCAGTTATTTACAGACAAGGAAAAAAAATATTATGAAAAACCAACTCTAAACTGCGGGTAATATTTTACTCCCTCAGAATTTGTGAGAGGCTTCATGTAGATGATTATTGTCCCCTGTGGATCTCACTGAGAGGGCAAGATTAAGGCCTTAATGATAAAATTTATGTGACCCTTCTCCTAAAGAAGATTTATTCCTAGGTGTCCTGCACTGGAACAAAGCTGTATTTGGGTAGTATGTCCTGGCATACACTCTGTGGAGAAGAAAACATTCTCTCCCTGTAAGTGAGAACTCTTTGGCGTGTCGAGCCCTTTCTTTTCTATAATGAATTATGAATGCCCAGTATATAATGTTACCTTGGGCAGATTGTAGTACGTTCAGAGATACACCAGCTTAAATTTTTCTGCCCTGTCCAAATCTTGAAAATTGAAAATTTCTGTGCAAGTTGATTCTTCTGAATTTTCCAAAAGAAGCATCAACAAATGTCATCCCTCAGTCACAGATTTCTGAGGAACCACGGGAACATGACCAAAAGCATGTTCATTTTTAGCACCTATACGGACAAATCATCGTTCAAAGAAAGGAAACAACATTTAGCGTTTATTTAGGCAGTGGATTAACTGCACGCATTACAGAAGGAGAGCTGATAGTTGCCTCACCAAAGAGGAGAGTACATCTCGCAGCTTCTATCGCTGCTGCTTTACAAGTTGACCTCAACCCCCAGCTCTTTCTGCAGCAGCAGGTTTGACAGATGAACGATAACAAGAGCCCGGATAGTTCACAGAGCAGCCTGCYGCTCTGGCAGCACCAAAGCTGGGATCACGTTGCACTTGCCAGGCAGCTCTCGGAGGAGGTGGCACTTCCAGGCCTTTGATCATCTCCCTTTTAAGAGAGCAAGCAGAGTAAAGCTGGGACACCGTCAAAAGTGTAAACTCTACTCTGTGATACTGTTCCCTTTCCCTTGCTCTATTGTTCTCCGTGAGACAGGCTGCATACATTAAACTTTGATAGATGGCAAATAAATCTTGCTCTTCACAGAAGGACCATAGAGTTAAGTTCACTTTCACAGCAATATTAAACTGTCTGTTARATAATTTATCAACAGCAAATTCATTGGAAATCTCATGAAAATGCCTATTAAATACATGCACACATATTAAAGTCACATACACCTAATTAGACAAAAGATATTAACACACAGTCCTTGTTCTCTCTTGTTTATTCTCTAATGCCTTAGAGCTGTGACCTGTTCTAGGCTTTCAAGATCAAGACCATATTTTCACAGGATGGACAGGAAATATTCATGTTGTGCATGACTGCTTTGCTTTCTCTGGCAGACTGAACGTGCTCAGTTATCACTTCCAAAGAGTAAGATCATTTTAATGTTTGATTCATTTTCARTAGTAGTTTGCATTTTGTAGTGCTGTGCAAACTTTAATCCTTCCAAYACTCTCATGAGAACTGCCGAGGAAATATTATCTCTGTTATCCAGATAGGGAAACAGGTTTTTAACACACAGCAGTCAAGGTGCAGTGGTTTAATAGATTATTGCCCATGAGCTGATCTCTGGTACTAATGTGAGTCTTGTTGTGTCTCTCATAATAACTTAAATCTCAGGGAAAGAGACATAAAATAAGAAAACATTACTTTAGATATGACATTAATTAAAAGTACAGTAAATGCATGAAATTGTAAGAATTCAGCTGACATGACTACGTCATCTCATGCATGCATTTTAACAGTATGGAGTGAGTAGCAACATCTATGCAGAATGCAAACATTTAGCCCAGTTAAATACCAGGAACAGTCTAAACCAAACTGCACAGAAGCTGAGGAATAGTGAGGAGATTTCATGTCCACCTTGCTCCAAGGGAGGTAGGCTCTGAAGAGAGATGGCATCCAAAGCCTGCAGGTATCTTAAAGCACTGAAATGATTTAGGCCTTGACTCATAATGATACCAGAGTAATCTAGGCTTTCCCAACACCATAAAATTAACTTCTTGTAAAGTCAGATTTAGAATCTGGCTGTTGTGGCTTCTTATTTCATTTCACACACATCTTTTAGGTGATTCTGCATGATTGGGTTGTACAAAAAAACAAAATACAAGTTTACTAGTGCATTCCAGGAAATGAATATAACTTTCAAGAAGTGTAACTGAGATTTCTCTCTACCCATTTATCTTGGCTTGCACAGAAATATAAAATGAACTGTTCTATGTTTATTACCATGGAAAATGTAAGTAGTGCATAGAGATTACTAAGTATATTTAACAGTATAATAAAGAAAGATACAGCAGAGCCAGGAATTGCTTCACTATGAACTGCATTGAGTATGAATGTCATAGATATTTGCAGAGTAATGGTACTAGATCTCTAATTAAATTGCTAGGGTTTAAAAAGCAGGGAGTTTAAGGGGAATTAGTGCCTGCATAAAAATGTTAAAAGATTAAATAAAATCTGAATTTACAGAATAAAGATTGTGAAAGGCTGAACTAATATTACTGTGTTTAAGATCAGAATTTGAAGTAGACCTCATATATTTGATTTTCCTGAAGATGTTCTGTAGGGCTACAGATAGGGCTGTATTAGACCTCATGGATTCATATAGATGAGATAAGGATTTATTCMAGAAGAATTGTACTGGGAGTGAGGAACTAGCTAAAATTAAACTCTTTTGCTTACTAAAAGTTTACATAATGACGTTTGCATGAAAGAATAAGAAAGATTACACAGGTGTAACAAATAATATGAAAGAGAAAAAATTTAGAGACTGAAGTAATAAAAAAGAAATAGTAATGGAAATCGTAACAGAAAGAAACCTCATTGTAAAATATAAAAAGACATGAATTTAGGAATTAAAAATTTCTCTTAAAAGCAGAGAATCCATCAGTTGAAAGAGGAAAGAGAGGATATCTGTTGCATTTGCCAATGTTATCTGTGAAAAAGACAAAGATGATTGTAGAAAGTCTTGTATATTGGTGGTAGATATATTGAAGTCTTAATGCCATTTCAGAAGACACTCACATCATTTAGAGTACTGAATATAAATTGAAGAGAATCTTTGTTGCTTCATTCATTAAACTTGCAGAAGGGGATACAAATTTTTATGAGGCTGGTTGGCAGATTGGAGAATCAGTTATGTAAGAGAAAACTAAAGATATTTAGATATGTATAGATTCAAAAATGCTTATGTTTGCTTGGCCTGTATTGCGTGGTGGGTGGATGTGAGTCAACTTCAGCCTGACGATCTGGTCAGATTTAATTCTCTGTGTTTACTAGCACATATTTCAAGTTTCTGCTGCATATTCCTCTTTCCACAGAACACCTGCCTCATCCAGGGCACACAATGAATAGCATAACAGAATGAGCAGTTATAATGGTGAAAAAAATGCTTCTTATCCTCAGTGAGTGAGTATTTCAATGCATTATTTACAGCTTGCCATTTAAGCTTCTGCTCTAAATACAGAATTATTCATTTCCACCTGAGCTCCTCCATTGTGTATGGAGGAGGAATGTTTCAAAGGAATGTTTCACGAAGATCACTTAATTAATCTTTTAGAAGACCTTATGAATGAATTTCATGTTTTTCAGATGTTGAGTTGCAGGAAAATACGGAACTATCATCCATCAAGGAAATGTTTGTATTTAACATCCTGCTCCCACAATACTTCAATAATCTCCTAATTTCCTTCTTCATGGATTACATATTTTCCAGGTTTCGTAACAAGGAAGAGTCCTTTGAGTGTTAGATTTAGTGGTCCCACCACTCTGATTCCTCCTGGAATTCTTCATTTTGCCTGAATGAGGCACGTCTTCATTTTGCCTGAATGAGGCACGGCTTTTGGGAAAGAGTATCATCTCATTATATCATACAGAACTGTAACATGTATGCAAAAAGAGATTTCATTAAAAGAAAGAAAAAATAATGAACCACCAATCTCATTCTAGCTTTTTCTAAGTTAAGTATTTCCCAAAGAAATGGAAAATTCATAGTGTATTTGTATAAAATATTTGAATCTTAGATAGAGGTCAAGTCAATATTTTTGCTTTCCTCTAAGATAAATGAGGACATTTCTTCTTCAAAATTCTTCCAGGAATATTTGAAATTAGCATTATATGTTGGATTTCTTTATTAGTTAATGCAAGGCGGCTACATGCAACCTAGAGAAAGCATTTGAATTTTAAGCAAACAATGGGCAACACATCAAACAAAAGATACACTCATAGTRCTTTGTTGTCAGTTAACAATCAAAGTACATAGTAATCTTTGGACTTCAAAATTCATTTCCATGGGGAAATTAGCTGAGTTCTGAGTACTAAGGATCAGTGAGCTTCACAGCTACATAATGATATTAGTAAAGACATCAAAACTATTACCTCATAACGATAAGGTAATTATTTTTGTTTTTTAGTCAGTCTAGAGTTCAGTTAGAAATTTCAGAAATTTTCAGTTCATTGGAGAGAGAAAGAATATAGTAATGGATTTGTATATRAGTTGAGAAAGAAAACCATGAAAAAGAAACCACAGACGGACATTAGTGGTGTTCTTGAAGTATATTCTCCATCCAATGCAAGCTTGCACTGTATGAATAACTTACAGAAACGTTGTTTTTTGTCAATGGAGAAATGTCTTGGTTTGAATGTGCTGATGCAGTTAAGAAAATGTATCTATCCACTTGCTTGGTACCTTCACTGAAGTTTTCTGTGAGTGATTCCCAAATGGCCTAGATTTGTTTTAAATGCCCTATGGATGTCTGAAAACAGTAGAATAAATGTAGAGCAGAGTTTATTGTGCAGAAAATATGTCTATGTTGAGCCAAGGCAGACATCMTTCTAGTGAGAAAAAGCACCTGTTCAGATAGAATGAATTAGCCTGCTATTGTAAGCACATTAGTCCTAGAAACATTTTTAGGCACAACCACAGAAATAATTCTGAATAATYCTGCCGTGCTTTTTTAACTGAGTTAAATTCCTTATAGAGAACTTTCCTTCTGTGTCCCTTAACACAGAAAAAGGAGGTTCCCACATGCTCACATACGCACAAACAAACTCCTTAGATTACACATTTGATCATTTCTAGTGGGTTTCAGTTTGGATCAAGGCAAAATTCAGAGTTCAAGAAGGAGTACATTCTTTCTTGACCTCCTTTGGTTGTCAGCTACCTCTTACCTTAATCCATATCTTTCTCTTCATGTCCCCAGTGTAATCCCCTTATTACTTTGCTACTTATCCTAGAGATTGGGTTCCATCAGTAATATTTTTAAAGACTAATATTTTCTCTGAACTAATTTTAAGAAATCAGTCTTACAAGGAGGTCTACCAGGAGTGTCAATAGGAAAAACAACAACCCCAAACAACAAATGCATGGGTATTGTTCATCCAAAAAAGTCTATAGTTCATAAAAAAATAACAAGGCTTTGGCTTTTTGGAGGAAAAAGCTGTTGATCTGAGAGCTTTTACCAATCTGAGGAAGAATAATGAGGGATCTCTTCTAAGTAAACCCTATAAAACTGTGGGAAGTAGAAGTGCAAAATAAGCCTGTACTGACATTCCCTGTAAGTTTTGCAGTCTGGATCCYGTTGCAGGGACGTCTCTCTGAGATTTTTTCATCTAGAGGACCAAGCTAATAAACATAATCCAAAACAATATTCAAATTGCAGCAATAACTTTTCTCTGTCAATAACTGGGAAAATATGATTTACCTCACATAGATAACCTAGAGTTTCTTAGTGTACCTAAAATATAAATGAGTTTTTTTCCTGATATGTAAAGGTGCCTTGGTGTAACTAAAGATCTAGAAAGTAGTTCTGAACATCTGCAGTGTGGGGCATCACTGCTGTTCAATGTTCTTTCAGGAAATGAAGAGAAACACAAAATTGCTTTGTTTTTGTTAACATTTTACTTTCATAATTAGSTAAATTGATGTATACAATAAAACGTATGTTGTGAGAGGCAATTACTTAAAATCTAATTAGAAATACTTTGATGTTTCAAAAACAGCCTAGGAACAAATACAGGATTGTATCAATAAATATTCATTCTAGTGGGGGAAAAAAAAATGGGTCAGAGGTTCTTGCTGGCCCCTGGCAAATAGATATAAGGAGCTACATGACTCTCAGAAGAAAACTAATACATTTGGGAAATTACTACTTAAAGTCACAGGACCATTTTTTTATCATTGTAACATTTCTTTTTCTTGACAAAAGCTAATTAGTTTCCAAATTTGAGTTTTCAAAGAATAAAAATAATTCCATGAACTTATGTTTTCCTTAAATACTTTCAGCTTTAAAAAGCAGCTATGCTATCATCTGTCCTTTCTGTTAACTAGGCCTACCTTCAGAGTTTACAGTATTTGAGCAGAAGCAGATGGATGTCTGCTCAGCACTATTACTTACCTAAGCTCCAGTATTTCTAAAATTTCAGTGCCCCCTGGAGCATCTCAGGTTACAGTTGAATAGACAGATCACCCAACCAACATCAAGTAAGGACACAAGACATCTCTCAAACCAGAGGCACTGGACTGGCTCAGAAGTGGCCTATTGCTGTTGTGCTTCAGCAGAGACTCTTTCTGTTTCAAGTTACAGAGTGGGAGAAGTGAAAGAACTAATTTATTTTCATTTCCACTGAGGCACATGWGAAGCAGCATTTACAAAACAGGGAATGGGGAGAGTACTTAAATCACAAGTGCTTTCAGATAGCATGCTTTCCTTTTCCCCAGGCTACATGATGCATGCTGACATAGGCAGCCACTGGATTCAGCTAAGAGGTGCCTGCCATTGTCCTTGCATTTCAGCTGTTATTCCTGAGGTTTCTCTGTAGCCCTTCTTCTACTTTAGAATTGGGTGGATGTCTCACTCTACTTTAACAGTCCTTATGAGTGGCCTGAGTGGAAATCCAAACAGGGACCAGAAGATCTACTTGTTTGAATTATAGTTCCATAACTAATCTATGATTTCAATGTATATCTAAACAGCACGAGTCTTACTTACGAGTCTTACTGAAGAGCAAGCCCTCAGCAAAATTCCCACTAGGTTCAAGTCATGGCTTTATAGCTTTATCTTCAAGAACTCACTGTGCCTGCCCAAATGGCATATTAAGTGTCAACGGAGCAGTTGACACACAGTGACTCAAAGAAGTTTTTGTTCCTGAATCAGCCATGGGGAAAGAACTGCTATTACACTGTGTAGCTATTTACTCCGTCTAGGATTCCTCACCCAGCTATCCAGGAGCACTCACTCACATAGCAGCACTGTTAGTTATGGCAGCATTTAATAATCCTGAATTTTGACAGAATTTTAACAAAAACGCTGCCCACCACCATGTTACTGAACTGTGTACAAAATATGTCCCTTCATTTAATTTGCCTTCCAAGACATGGCAGAATCTCCTGCTCTTTTGGGCTTTTCTGTCCCTGGGATCTCCAGCAAGTGTAGGAGTATCTTTTCACTTTTGGCTAGCAGGTGTCAAAAGCAAACTTCATAAATTTGCACCCCGGAGTTTACCCCACACACATACAATATCTGACTTGAGACTGCCCAGAATTTCTATTAGGACTCCCTGGCCTACACAGCTGACATCTGTGTGGGAAAGTGGGAAAAGCAACATGATAATGAAAACCTATTTATGACTGGGTTAAGTGTTGATTAAGGAAATAGCAATCTCATAATTTATAAGTTAAACACTAAAAATTGAGTAAGACATACAGAGGTATAGCTAGAATTGAGACAAGACTAAGAGGACAAGAATTTTGGCAAAAAGTACAGAAATAGCATGGAGTAGATTCTCAACGATTTGATGGAGTGAGATTGCAATGTATCAGTAATAACAACTAGAATCTTTCAAGGTACAAGTTGTTATGTTCTTCTTCCAATTCAGTTTCCATATACAGATGTGGGATAAGACTTCTTTAGCTTTCTGGTAAAGTACTATAGCAAGCATTAAGCTATAGCCAATATAGAGAAGCCTTGTGTTACTGCTGAGTATGAAATAATCAAGGGCTAAAATGGCAAATCTAGTGGCTATTTTATATAAAGATATAAGACAGAAGATTAGCTAAATCAAAGTTTATAACAATTTGGATCATCAGCTTTAGATTACTGTCTTCTCAATGGTCTGTTGATAAACAAAAAAAGAAACTTTCTTGGAAATCTGGAGGTGAATTTATTTCTCTGTCCTGACTTACACTGAAAGTCCCTTTGGGTAGTGGCTGGAGAGGCCTATGASTCAAAATGAGAGTGTAATGAGACAAATCCAGTTCCAATAACTTCCTTAGGTAGATGTTCTCTAACTAAGATACTTCCTAACTAAAACTAAGAAACCTGCATCAACACTTGTGTATTACCAAAAACTCACCGAAAGACAGTGGTGCTCTGAAAATTAAAATAATTATAAACGAATTTTGGAAATAGAAAGATGTTGAAAGAATACCCAGGGACATAGTGCTCAAAAGTGAAGGTATCTGAGGCAGTGAAGAGCTCAAAACGAAACCAAAGAATTACCTTTCTATCCAAGGGAACACTAAATCAGATAAATTTGGACAGAAGAGAGTGAAGAACTTAAAGAGGAGTTGCATCTGAATGAAGAGGGCTTGCAATTCTTGTGCACCAAGAAAAATTTTTAATGAAATACTAGGAATCCTTTTCTACCAAAAAAAGAAAAAAAAAAAGAGGAGGAGTGAACACTTGAGATATCTTGAGATATGAGCCTGAAATTGTAAACTTGAATGAGAAGCAACACTTTGCATGAGAAATAAATTCAGGGGAAAAAAAAAAGCATGAAATTTGGGAACTGAAATGCATGGGTGGCCATCAGGGCTGATCGGTTTCTTTGGTTGGCTAGTATCGTCTGGAGCCAGCTAGGTCAACAACAGCTCCTCTAATTAGGCAGAGTATCTCTGCAGTCCTCCAGACAGGCAGCTGGTAAAATGAGTAGAATGATGAACGTGATGCTTATGAACTTTCAGATCTCTAATTCCCTATTGAGATGTTAAAGGAAGGGAAATGGCAGTCAGGAACCTGGGAAAAATTATCAAGCCTGCACTTAAGTGTGGGTCTTTGAGGAAATTGGCAACCAGGGGAGGCAAATTGTCTCTTATGGAAATAGGTTTCCTTTCAATTAATATTAATATTAGTCATTTCAATTCTGTTAAATCAGCATTTTTTCACAACAAACTATTCTGTGAGAACAAAAATACGAACAATTCTAAGAACAACTGAGACTCTCTCTGCAATTTTTTTTTTTGGTGGAATTTTTCCTGAGGGTCCTGTTAAGAAGGCCTTGTCATAGAGCATTGTGAGCCTTTGAAAYATAAAGGATACAGCCTCAGCATTGGGGAAAGAAATAGTAAGTAACTAAAAAGATGGATTATTTGGAAACTGATGGGTAGGAGTGGGAATGAAGTTATCCCCCAAATCTGCAGTATTCAGATCTTTTTTTTTTTTTTTTTTTCTGCAGTATTCAGATCTTTTTTTTTTTTTTTCAGTCTGGAGCCTTATTGATTGACATGGTTGGAGGGCTAAACAGTCGATAGCATGGTGCTTTTCTTTACAGAAAAGGAATTCACAGACTTCTTAGGCGGTGAGTAGATTAAATACACAGAGAAAGAAAGGAATGTTTTCTGATAGCTGTTTTCCTTGTTACAGTTTTCATGTGCTATAACACAAAGAGCAGGGTGCACAAGGTTATACGGAAGTAATATTGGCTTAGTTCATTCCCAGAAAGAGTATAGAAAAAGGTGCTCTGTTAGGTCTGTGCAAAGTTAAAAAACAATGGCACCCATGTTTGCATCAAAGAATGGGTGAAGACATACAGAATGTTTAAGTGAAGAGAATAATCTTGATCTGAAAATCCTGTCCTTTGCAGATATTCTAATAAGAGGTCCATTTTGCACCAAGTTGCTTATGCATCAGGATGCTCGACTTGCTGACATGAATAAAAATTTAATATGCCTGTCAAACAGAAATATGAAAATTAGGTCCTATTTTCTGAAACATTCTATTCTATCCAACAATTCTATCCGGTATTCAATTTAAGAGCAGAAGAATTATCCCTAGATTGAAGTAAAATGTTAAATATTGCTCTTTTTTTCAGTCACAATAGCTATATGGCTGCTCCTAAACAGACACTATATTGTAGCACATAGCAAGCACACTACACTGGTGTGAATAGCTATTTTTTCTATTAAAATTTTTCTTAAAATAAGAATATATATTTTTAGAATATATTCTTAAAATAAGAATATATTCCAAAGGAATATTAAACAAACATTAAAAATCTTCTTACAAATCCTCAGACACCTATGTACTAGAGAATCACAGTTCCACTTCAACACACTACTCATTACCATGATAAATTATGTCACTTTCTGGATTTAAACTGGATATAGGGAAGATTTTAAAGGAGGCAGGAGAGAAACAAAGCAGGAAGCAGAGAAGAGACAGATGTCTTAATTCAGAATATTTTGAAGCCACATTTCTCATTTTTTTCATGTACCAGTTATTTCTGTGTTTCTTGAAAGCAGGATTGAAGAGTCTCTCTCAGGCATATCTAAATGTTAGCATATGGATGAATGTTATAAATTTAATTATATCATTTACTACAATTTGCTTCTTATTTCCTGATCCTTGGAAGTAGATCTGGACAATTGCCTATATAGGCCTGTACCTACAGGTTTCCTTAGATATGCTCATGCTGGAAATTCCATCCAGAATTCAACGTCCTTGCTTCACAGATTTTTTTATCCAGTTTATTTCTCTGACCTTCAGTAAGAGCAATTTCAAATGCCTTACAGTTCTTTCTTACTTTTCCCCCTCTTATTTTTCCTCTTAAAAACGTCTTTATCTTCTAGTCCCACCTTTGCTCATTCAACTTTGTACTCAAACTTTCCTTGAAGAACACACCTCCATGACATAGGTCTTATAATTCATCTCCTCATGCAGTCTTACCACTGCAGGCTTACAAATTGTTAAATGAGKCAATTGCCTTCATCATTTATTTCATGCTTATCTGTCCCTATCTGAGGTAGAATGAAAGCTACTGAGAGCCAGACATAAAACAGATCTGATAAGAGATATGGAGAAGAAAATATAGGTTGTTCAGCACAGGAGCTACTTCCAGTGCTGAAGAGATTGGGGGAAAAACTGCAGAAAAAAGAAAACACTTTCTGCTAAACAGTCTTGTTTCTTCATGAGATTTCATGCAGCATTCTGAGACAGCCTGATGAAAGAAATGTAAGAGAAATTTTCATTTCAAATATAAAATATTTAGCATWTTCAAAATTATCCTTTAATTACTACCTTGAATTAAAATCAGTTCACTGATTTTATTTCAGAAGACTCTTGAAAGCTTATTTATAATYCCAAATACAACCACAATAAAAGTGATTTTGCTTCTCCACAAATCTTGTCTCTCTTGTTACATCAGTAATATAAAAGAGAAATAAGAATTTGGAAAGTGTGGAAGCTGAAGGAGAGGTTGGGAGCTTGTCAGAGGTGCCAGACTTAACCCACACTTTTTTTAAACACATGCTATGAAAATTCATTTATATGATCAGTCACGATTCAAAGACGCTCCAATAAGAGAAAAAAAAAAAAAAAAAGAGGTAAAATAAATAAAAAATGCAATGGAATGAGAAGCACTTTAATTTGATTGCTCACTAGAACAATTTAAAAGGAAAGCTTTATAGCCTATTAATCTGATGCTAATTTGTATAAAATAAAAAATTACACAAGGAAGATAAGGTCATATAACTTGAAGCTGTTACTTCTAATCATTAGCTTTTAGAGTTGCAGTGATGCATGTAGCGATCCAGAATGTTTAGAGGAATAAACAGATAAACCATCATATGAGATTTTGTAAATTTGTAAGCCTATTTTTTAATTCACAAATTAGTCTGTCAAATGTAGATTTGCCAAATAGCGAATTAATTGCAAAGTTCCTGCCATGAATTTAGAAAATCAGGAACACAAGGGACATTTTTTAATTGTAGCTGAAAAATATCATTGACCCATCAGCCTCAAAAACAAATTTATGCACAAGCAAACTCAGTATCTTTCTGATACATCCAAGCAAACCGTTGTCTTCTGCACATGGGTCTGGAGTTCATTTTCTCTTCAGTTTCAAAAAAAACATTCTTTATGATCTCTACTACCTATGAGATCTCTACTACCAYAGACCCCAGAAGCTCCTGCCACAGACCAACCCACTGTGCTGGGTGCTGTACACAAAACCAGAAGACCTGCCTCTGATTTATGARAGGAAACTCCAGGATGCTCCCAAGGGAATGCAAACAAGCAGTTAGCAATAGTGTTGAGCAGGGTAAGCAGTAGAGCAAGGCACTCTAAAGCATCACTGGTGTGAAGAGTTTCTGCAGAGCTCTCAGTCTACTGTGCAAGGGGTAAAGGCAGGCAGCATGTACCCACCTAAGCTTCAATAACATAGTGGGAGAAAGAACTGTGGTTTGAAAATCAAAGAAGTGAGTCTGGGGTTACATACATATAGGAATCTGCTTCTCAGGATCTCAAACTGGAAGAAGTAAGGCATAAGCCAAAATAAGATTGCAAAGAACCTTGAAAAAAAAGGCAAATGAAGTTTGATGTAATAAAGAAATGAGAAGTATACAAAGATAAGGAAATGGGTCATGTGCTCACAGCAATGGCTTGGCAAAAATAATTTTGCAGCAACATTCTTGAAAAAAAAAACAATAAAACAATAATGTGTTGTGAAGGACAAGAAAATATTCCCGTCATTGAATAACAAGGTAATCTTTGTCAGAATTTTAGCTATGGAAAGGATAGTATTGTGTGTTAGATAAGTTATCCAGAAAAGGTCTGCAAGTCTTGGACACAAGATAGATAAAAGAACTCAAGATGGTGTCAAGATTACAGGCCTAGGGAAAGCCAAAGTGGTGATGTTTTCAACAGTGAAGAAGAAAGGACTCAATGGAAAAGTTTTGTTTCAGAGGAACATTGAGAATATGTAGAAACTTTCCACCACTAGTCATCCTTCTACAGGCATTTAAATTACATTAGAATCTGTGATCTCTGTACTGATAAAATAAAATCCGACTTTATGAAGGTCTTGTTCAGGTAAGCTAAGTTACTTGGCAGAGTAAAAGATTTATTTAGCTTGAATGAAGTTCAAGCTAAATTAATCTTTTAATCAAGAAAATCTGACCTCTGTATGGTGAGAGAATATTTAGACCATAAAAACTTATTTAGAAATAAAGCACTACTTAATTTCTAAGATGTAAGTTTGAAATGACATCTGACACAAGTATAATCCTTTCTAAATTTTGTGGGTTTTTTTTTTTTTTTTTTTTTTTTTTTTTTNGTATAAAAGGTAACTTTTAGGGAACCATCAGACTAAAAAAGGTTCTAATTCACTATCCTAAATATAAGTTGCAAGAGATGAATTTCATCTTGAAGTAAAAGGAAATGTAATGAGAGACCAAAATGGTAGTGGTTTTTTTTTTTTTTTTTTTTTTTTTTTTTTTGCGGTCTAATAATAGCAACAACACTGCTATTGAAATTTTGTTATGAAGGTTGAAAGATTTGACCTAATAACTGTAACTGTTCATTGCTCTGAGGTCACATAATGCAATCCTTCCAAGTACTTTATGGAGGAAATGATGTAAGAGAGGAAAGTTCAATTATAATCTTACCAGATGTTCAAATAGATATTTGCTACTTAAAACCAAATTATAAACAGACAGTTAAATTCTCAAGTCTGACAAAAAACATCTCTTAAAATCCAACAAATTGTTCTTCCCACATGTATTTTAATTCTTCTTGTGGATATGGTTGAATCTCCAGGTTGATAAATTATTTTTCTGAGGATCTGTAAGATCTGATTTTTTTTAAATGGGTAGCAGAATTAATCATGTATGTGTATATGTGTGTGTATACATATATATAGTATATACATGTGTGTGTATACATATATATACATGCATATATATATTTATATGAATACAAATACTAGCATAGAGACATATATACATCATGGATATAGATATAAATGATTATGGAGATATAATCATAATTGCTTATGTATGTTCCTGTATGTATATTAGAGTATTTTAAAATTGCAGATTTTTTTATTAAACGGTTTACATTTAAATTTGAATTTAGAGCTCCTGAAAGAAAATAGATTTACGTTATTTACTTTCTCAAGTTTAGAATTTGAATTCACACAGTGTTAAAAGATGAAAGTGAGGTTTATCTATAGCAAAAAATATTGAAAGTAACAAGTCACTTTTAAATAAGATACCACCTGAAACTGTAACCATAACCCATCTCTGCAGATGAACTGAAAAATCATTGAGAGAGTTGAAGACACTCATAGAAAGTAGCCATAGTCTTATCTGGCTTGTGCTATGAAAGAGTAGGATGTCTCTTTTGTACAAAGTTTTGTTTAATAGTCCATTAACTGTAAGTTTGTTTGGCATTTCAATACCAAGGCAGCAAGTGCAGAAGAAATGGGTTAAAGACAGAGCTATAATGACTGCAAGGTTATGGTTGTGCTCAGCCAATATATGGTGGGCGGATGTGCAGCACACATGAGAACATAATGACTCAGAGCTGTCTAGCTCAACATCTAGAAACAATTCAGCATAATAGATTTATTTTGCACTTGTCATTTTTCACAAGAAACCCTTTGCCAAGTTCTCAAGCTGCGATTAGGACCAGGAAGGGAACAAAAGAAAGAAACTACTGTGTCCTTGATTACTATTCCATGGTCCACAGTTCCACATACTTTATTGCCTCCGTCAAAGTGTATCTGTTTCCACACTGCGATGGCTCTTTCCAAACGCCTCTCCAGAGTTTTTGCAGGGCTRTTCTCCCTCCTTACGTCCCACGCAACCAGCTGCCTCAGGCCAACACCGTTGACCTGCCCCGCTCAGCATCCCTGCAAATTCAGGAAAATCGGGATATGCAGGAAAGCTCTGCAGGAGACTCTCTCCTGCCTCATCCGCATCCCAGGCAACCTGGTGTTGTGTGACCTCCCCAGTGGAGGTTCAGCCACCCTCTCAGAGTCAGCACACATCCTGCTTGACCAAGGCAAAGGAGACAGCTTATAAAGCAGCTGATGGGTATAAATATCCCAGTCCTGTCAACTAAGCACTTACTCATGCAGCTGCCCGTAGGATTATTATCCCTGCTCTCCAGTTACATAAAGTACCCATGAGAACGTCAGAGATGGAAAATAAAGAAAAAAAAAAAGTTTTGTGTCGTGGTTCAGATATTACTCAAGGGCAACTGGTCAACTAAGAGCCTTTTGCTCTAGTATTTGTTGCAGACTCCTGGACAAAAGAGAGTTACCAGGATGGATAGATCCACAGTAGCTCCCTCTGCCTATTAGGAACTTCTCTGCCCTGCTCTTGACTATCCTATTTGATAATATTGTTTATTTAAGAATTAAAAAATGGAGTAACTGCTAGGCAATGTTTTCTCTAAGGAGCAGAAAAATAGCTAGTTTTCAATAAACTATCTGAACTGTGTAAACAGAATATTTACAACCATCTCTTTTTATCTATTTTTTTCTCTTACATGGTATTTTGAAAATAAAAACATTTTATGAATGTATGCTTTGTAGACAAAATTTCCTTTACCTTGAGGGATTTCAGACAAGAACAGCTGTCTGCCAAAGGTGTTACCTGCATATTCTACTACCACGTTTCAAATGCTAATAAGCACACCCAATTAGAGTATATCAGGATAAGGAAACAGTTTCAGCATTTATTATACATTTCTATAAATGTATTTTTKTTCTGTTCTCTTCTAGTGATTGCTTGATGTGATTTATCACACCTGAAAAATATGCAATATATGTATGATATCTATGATATGTAGGAATCCTATGATATGTAGGAACTGCTTAAAAATAAAGGGGAAAAAATAAATATTTATTTTTAAAAAATCAAAGTAATAGTAATTTCAGTACCTTAACTCTTGCCTGAAGTCATTAACATTAACAAAACAAATATGAAAATGATGAGACCATCGCCTTTCCTTTCTTAAAGCAGTAATTTCCTACAGCAACATCAAAGGAAGAACAGGTTAGAAGGTGGGTATATAAATGAGAAAATCTTTCTTACTAACCTTTTCTGATTGCAAGTTTCTAAAGATACAGTGATTTTTTTGGAAAACTTTAACAATATTACTAGCAATTCTTCCTAAAAAAAAAATCCAGAAAAACAATTAGAAACTGCCAAGGCCCTTGCCATGTCCCTCCCTTCTCATACTAGTCCTGCATATCTTGTAGATGATCAGACACCAGTTAGCAAAGTGTAGATCAAGAAGCAAGAAACTTCTGGTTATCAAAGACCTACTTTCAGATTCTTTTTAAATGAAAACAATGGAGCCTTTATATTATCAATGGCTAATACTGCTGAGTTAATAATGTCATCCTTAATTATTCCAATTATATGCAATTCTTTTCCTAAAATGTCTGCTAGCAATTTATACGCTTTTACTGAATTTTATTTGTTAGCCAGCAAATGGTGCCTACAAAAAATCTTTGGATAGTAGCATTGACAAATATATGATACTCAAATGTGAATGGACCTTGTCAGTTCAACAAAGCTGCGTGTATGCAGCCCATGCACTATTTTGTCTCTAGGTTATAGGACCATATCAGTCCCAGATTTTTGGTTTGATTGCGTATTTCCTAAAAATTCAATTCCAGATAATGCCTTAAACAATTAATTAAGATGCAATATATTTTCAAGCTTTACAGCTAATAAACTCATCAGCACATCTGCAATCCCCACCCTGCAGGAAATCTTTGGGTGAAGCATTTTCTTCTGCTTTAGAGGCAGAGTTATCAACCTCACATTCAATGCTCCCTGCAAAATGTTGCTCATTCTTCRTGCTGGTCAATAACAAGACTATTTATAAAAGCATTAAAGTATTGAAAATTATTTCTTCCCTACCAGTTTTACCTTTTGGGCTTTCATTAATACAAAACAAGATGACACATGTTCTTGGCAGCTAGATGGAAGCCAGGAAAAACTTCATTCCTATTTTGCAAAAGTTCTCTTTGGAAGGAGAAGAATTTCTGAGTGTTCATACACAGTTGCTACCTCAAGGAGGACACTTGGATCCAATCAACTACAGGCTCAGAAATGCTTCAGACATACTTGTCTTTTAACTTGCCCAGTACAGCTGTATTATACCATTGCAAGTAGGTTTTTTAAGAGAGCCCGACTTTTTAAAATAAACCTAAGTTCCACTGTTGATTGAAYTTCATCATGCCAGTGATTTTGTTGTTCGAACAACATTGTTTGAATAAATTTGTTGTTTTTATTTCCTTACCTACTCTGTTCTGATTTTGTCAATATTTTCTAAAACCAAATTCAAATCTTTGAAAACATATACAAATAATATTAAAAATGATAGCATATAATAATTCAAGACATTACTATACCTAGAATTGTCTTCTACCAATTACTTAAGGACAATCCACTTATGTTTCATATTTGTAAACTTTAGTCAATAGGAAGGTAATAGACCTGCAACCAGAGAGAACATCCCTGTGCCCTGTGATATAGAAAACATAGAAACACTGAAGTAATAGAATTCCTTTCAATGGTACAYTGATTTCATTGATTCATTGTGAATTGACAAGGTCTTCTTCCATATATGTATTGTCTTCTTGATTCAATACTCAATTCTGGTAAAAACAAATACTTCCCCATATATAATGCACACTGATGTAGACAGGAATGKGGAGAAGGAGTAGGGAGAGAACTAAGGAAGAAAGGAGGAGGGAACCCTACTTATGGTATGCCCTGGAAGCTCTGAAAATAAAAAAATCTTTGTAGATAGATGAGCAGTAATAAGATTATAGGGATGAAGCACAAGTTCTCTGAAATTATGTATGCGTGGCTCTGAAAGACAGCTGAGGAGGTGGAAAATGTTTTTGTTGGGCAGATACTTCCATTTACAAACATAAGCAAAGCATTAGGAAATATATTCATTAAATTCACTCTGAAGTCCTCCTAGGAGTAGTCTGGTTTGGTTTATCCATTTACTGTTTAATCAAATCTATTTTTACTCTGTCTTGAGTTTTTGAAGAATCATTTCCTTATACACACTTCTCTGCTGCTTCTACTTTTCCCTCATCTCTAAAACAGTCTTTTTACCACTCTTTCGAATTATCACCTCAGAATGTTTGCTCATGGGGCTCTAAATCCCCTACAAAGACAGTATGTGGATTTCTGAACTCAAGCTTGCCAGGTCTATCATTCACATTTGTTCAGCTAGTGTTTAGAATTAGAAATAAATAAATAAATGCAAGTGCTCCATTTCATTTGARTGGCTTTTCAGTAGAATCTGCAACATCCATAATTTGGAGTCAAGTAAATAGAGCAGAAATTTGAGGCTGTTAATTCAATGGTGTATGCAACTGACTGAAAGCCTACAGCCTACTAATTAAAATCCAGATCATCATCCTTAATGATAGCAGTAGGGATGTGATAAAAATCCAGAAAAGCAAAGCCCCTCATGAAGAGCTGGCAAGGTCTTTGGTGTAGATTCATTCTCAACATATCTCTCTGGATTTATTTATTTATTTATTTTGTTATTCACAGTAGGGAAAGGTAAAATTTAGCCTATTTAGATTTCATTTCACTCAAGGAGTGTAAATTCCACTTCTGAGTCCAGAAAAAAAAAAAAAAAAAAAAAAAAAAAAAAAAAAAAAAAAAAAAAAAAAAGGGGGGGGCCTTTCATCCAATTGCACCAGACATAACATGCAAGCTTCTCTTTTGCTCTGAAATCCATCTTTTTTTTTTTTTCTGGCTTTTTTGTCTCAGGTCAGTATGCTCATCCAAGTGTAAGGAGTGGTTTGTGAGAACAGGCAAGTTTTGTGAACTTTAAAAAATTATACCAAATGGATTGCAAAGGCTGCCTGTTCCTGTGGGTTACTTGACAGCCCTTTATAGCTGAAGTCATACTGCAGGTGACACAAAGGAAACATCTGTAGCCAAACTTCTGGGATCTTCCCAAGGACTTCTACTCATGCAAAATGTCATTTAGCTATGAGGAAATCTTGCAGGTATTCTCTTCCTTTTTGCACCTACACAGGGGCCAGACCCTACAGTGCTAGAAAGATCTGAGATTAACCAGTCCTCAGATATGCTCAGTACCTGGCAGGGTTTGGACCTAAATCCTGGTTTCCRTTGATACCCAGAAAATTACATCAGTACAAAACTAAAGAAGTAAAGGAGAGTCAGTGGTATCTGGTATTATATTATAATCTATATACTTGAAATAGACATAACAAGGCGTTCCGGCCTGCCCTGTTATGTGTGCTGGATGCAGGTATGAAGGATTTCAGGGTCATTCAGAGTCACAGAATTAGTCAAGGAAGAGATCATTTTTTTCCTCCTATATTTATTTACATTGTCTTGGTGAACATGTGCCTGGGAATGTAATTGTATTCTAGGAGATAACCGCCTGTATAAGGGGAGATCTTGGGGCAGGTTGGAGTTGTGCAGCAGTGCAGCAGTTCAGTGACTGCGTCATTCCAGGTGTGATGAGAAACTACATGGAGAACTGGGAAAATGTTCTTTTATCATGTAACAAGGAATTTTTACTTATACGCATACTGGAAATATGTTTAGGCTAAAAGTGAAATCATCCATATATCTATATGTGTTGTGTTTCACTGATCAAGTGGTTTTTCCAAACCAAATATGAACATAATGGATATGGTTAGGTAATTAAATACACATTCATATACACATACAAAAAAAAAACTTGTTTGTAGATGGTAATTAAATATTCTTTTGCAGTTAGTAAAGTAGGGATCTAGTTGCAGTTTATCTTTTCTTGTATGTCTGTAGTAACATTTTCCTACAAAGTAACTTTCTGCCAAAACAGGATGGTCATGGGTTGGAGCATTCTGGTCTGGAATGGAATCCAAACTTGCTGGATTCCATGATAGCTTTCCAATATCCAGAACTTGGGCAGTTGCAAGATTCTTGAGGAAACACTTTCTGCAAGTCAGACTTTCAACTTTGATCTGGTGATGTCCCTAGTTGTAATCAAACTCCCGTATTAATCAGTAATTATCGTAAGAAGAGTCTAATTCAGTCCATTCTTAAAAATATAGCAGTTGATCTAAATGTAAAGCAATCTTGGAAATCCAATGAAAAGTAAAATACTATTTTCAGGTGCTGCATTCACTGCATTTTAAGAATGAGTTTTCTTTGATGCAAACTTCCCTTGAAGAATTCTTTTTCCTCTCCTCGACCAGGTGCCATTATTAGTCCGCCACGACAGCGACAAAATATTATKCTGTATTTAATGATTTCATGGATGCTGTCTTTAGCATTTTCTGTGATGATATATTTTGCAACTTTTGACTGCTTTGAAATGACATTGTGCAAATTTAATTTTAKGTGCAGAAGTACCACCACCATGCTGCAATTTAAATGGAACTGATTTGCAAGTCAAACCATAGAGCATTYCCCAGCACATAGATAAGACTCTGCTATGTGCAAGTATGTTTGCAAATGTGTCTCAAAATCTTGGATTCAAGTTTTAGAAACCTGCAGTCAAACCTCCTACTTACATCTGTGAACAAACACATAAGCAACTGGAGGTCTGTTTAAACTAAGCAGATGGACAGTCCTTGTATGAACAGATTGCAGGAGAGGCAGCGTGTGGGACGCAGCGCCACCCCCTTTGAACCACAAGCTAAAGCTGCTCACGGAAAAGCCGCCTTCCTATCACGCAATTAAGACTCCACATCTTGCTTTTCTGGATGAAGGCAAATTCCCTCTCCCACCTCACTTCCACAAAATCATTTTACCCTARTGGGTTAATTTGCATTCACTTCCATTATGACCAAATTACTTCCTAATATTTCCTGATCTGCAAGGCATGCTGAAATGCCCACATTTTGTGAAAGATAAAAATATCCTTAGTGCTTGAATCTGTGGAGTAGAGAGAGTTTTTGCATTTGACTTCTTTGCAGCTGAGCTATTGTCCTCCTTTCCTTTCCTTTCCTTTCCTTTCCTTTCCTTTCCTTTCCTTTCCTTTCCTTTCCTTTCCTTTCCTTTCCTTTCCTTTCCTTTCCTTTCCTT
>NW_020454339.1:1766552-1884988 GCF_003342845.1 Nothoprocta perdicaria | reverse complement strand
TTTTTTTCCCAGCTTGGAGATTTGAGGGTACTGCTGCTTTTCAGTCTGATTCGTCTGTACTCACTTTTTGCAAAGGGCACTGTAAGCTCAGAGTAAAGAATTTTATGAGCAAACTGCAGCACTGTCTGAACTGTCTGAACGAATTCCACTAATGAAGTCAGAGAGGCAGGTAATAAGCAAATGTTCTCTCCCGATTATGTTTGTGGTTTGTTCTGGTCCTTACCAAGAAACTCTACGCAGCTCCTCAAGCACATTCATGTACAAATCTAGATTCTTTTGAAGATCTGTGCCTAACATCTCGTTGGGTTCATCAGAATTCCTACTACTGCTCTTCTGTCCCTAGATGCTCTCACAGTTTCTCAGTTTCTCACAAAATTATCACAGCCCCTCTTGATGGCTGCATAATTCACTGTATGATCTCTCTAAACACAACCCCAAAGATCTTGCTAAATACATACTATTGGAACAATCATAGCAAAGAAGAACACAAATAATGTATTTTTGATGTATATGTTAATATGGTACTAGTCCATTTGGTATTATTTCTAAGGCATTGTTTATAGACAATTATAATTCTCTTTTAAGGAGTCCACTTTGTTTCATTTAATCTAAGGAAAAAAATATTTATTTATTTAAGTATTGTTCCATTCTTTATACTGAATAGATGAATATTTGAACTTACAAAAGCTCTTCATGTTTGCATTCTTACTCTGTTTTTTAAATACTGGAATCCTATTGAYTTATTCTGGTAGTGATATCAAGGCTATAGAGAAATATATGTTCTAATAATTCATCAGTTCATTCTGYACCATTATTACACTACAATATTAATACAATGACTGTTTGGGTYGTTGGTTATCTATAATGAAAGCAAAGGCTTTTTATTTTTTGCCCTATACTGGTGAGATATGGATATAAAACCCTCCTACTTGAAATTCACAGCATTTCCATGACTTTGTTGCTTGATGAAATTGTATTTGATAAAAGATAAAAGCAAAGGAAGAATAACTTCCATAATATATCTACATTTGTTCTTTTAAAAGAGATGCATTAGAATGTATTATATTTGAAGATGTTCCCCTCTTCTTCTTTATTACTATTTAGAGAACTGTRGTATCAAAATTTCCTTGTGATTAGAAAGTGCTTTCAAGGGAAAAAAAAGATTAAAAAAAAGATAATTTAATTTAAGATAAATTGCATATAATAGGTGTCTTAATTAAATGTGCACATTCGTGAAGTCTTCCCTCAGTTGAAAACAACACTTATACATATTTTCTTCCACCTGCTAGTGGTYGTTTAATAGTAGTTGGGAGCAGGAAAAACAAAGAAAATAGAATTCAGGCTCACAGTCAAATTAAATAGAAATAATAGTCTTTTGAGATATATTTATTTTTATGCAAAACTTTTTATTATGTTTGTCTTGTTTAATTCCACTTATGCTTATATCTATTCAGAAGATGCTCCGCAAATGAAACTCACAGAAAAGCTGGATGAAAAATCAAGCAGAATGACAAAAAGGATGTCAMAGCAAAGATGAACACTAGGAAATTTACTAATATTTTTTGTGTTCCTGATACAAAAACAAATTCATAATAATAGTCTTTAAATTTCTTGTATATTTCCTTTGCAAGACTTTCAAAATATCAGCTCAAAAATAAAGTTACACATTTTTAAAGCAAGTTTTCTCCTGCTTTGTAAATATTAATAGTATGCACATGTGATTTTAATGGTCATGAATTCTATCAGGTCAGCAGTCTGGGAGAATGAAGTATGTTATTATTCATTGATCTGGTTTTGAACTGATAGGAAATAGATTTCCACTGCCTCTTACCAAAGTTCTCTGCTCTCACCTGGCAGAAATATTTCTGGGAGGGGATTATTTTTGGATTATTATCTCCCAGTGACAAGAGACCTTTATTTGTTTTTCTGTATCTATTGCAGTGTTAAGCATAGCTTAAAGATTCAATAATATCTACCAATAATAATAATAGCAACAACAATTAATTATATGATAAAGAGATGCCTATTCTTCCTGCTATCCTTGCTATAATTACCAAAAAGTTGATATTTACAATAAATTACCATAAGTTGTTTTAGTAGCAGCTACCTGGGACCTTTTACTCAGGAAGGAGAAGCATGGGTTGTTTTCCTAAATTCATAGGGAGACATTACTGCTTCAATGTCTACTACTACTATCAATCAGTTATGTAAGGTAGACTATATATTTCCCATAGTAATCTCTGAGGTGAAAAGAACTGTTTTTTCATAGTTTGTAGATGAATATTGTCACACTGAGAAACTCATCCTCAAACTACAAGCTACTTTCTAGAATACAGGGATGCCATCCTTAGGCAGACTCCTAGTGCTGGAGAGTTTATTTCATGCTCTGACACAGTGCTTCGTGGGTTAGTTACGCGCAATATTAAAAAAGATGAATCATATTTCCAAATTCATTTTTTCCTGCTCTCAGCACATTTGTCTCCTCAGATCTTGAATCAAAACAACCCCCAGAGTCACTCCTCATCCTCAGGTCTGATATTAATAGCTCTGTAAACTTCTTGGTTGCCACCTCTGTAAAGTGGAATGATGTGGGGGAAAAAAAGCAACCTCAGAGCAGAAATWTTACATTTTTTTGCCAGTTTTAGAAAATTAGAGAAGATGATAGGTTTTGTCTTGTGATTTTGAAAGAGTTCAGCCACAGTAATACCGTTTAGTGATAGCCTTTTTTAAACACTGTTTTATTAATACATTCAGGAATTTGAGAGCTTCCCTGCTGTGTCATTAGTCCCACTAAAAAGGCACCATGGTGTTCCACTATATACATGTTTCATCTGTAGTATGAAGTTTCACATTCCTTTATTTCTGTTCTGGGAAGTCTTCCACTGAAGTCAAAGGAAGGTTATTTTGCTACTTAAATAAATACWGGTAAAATACTACAGGATTTCCCTTAATATTAGTAGAATTACTTGCATATAGTCCTGATTTACTCCTTAGACCTGAACAGGGTGCTATGTCAAGGTTTAAGAAGATTTATTTCTACATGTTTCCCAAAGCTGATGTATTAAGGTGAGTCTGTATCTTGAGGGGGAGACCAAATGCACTCTCATCAGGTTTGCAGACCACAGCAAGCAGAGCAGGAGGAACACAAACCACATGGGCTGCCATCCAAGCRGACTTGGACAGGATGCAGGAGGAGCCCTGTGCAATCCCACACAGACAGTCCCAAGTCCCGCACCTGGGAGGGAAAGAGGCCAGCAACAACTAGGTTGGGACAGACAGGCTGGAGAGAAGCTCTGTTGAGGAGACCCTGGTGGGCAGCAAGCTGAGCAGGACCAGCAGTATCTCTACCTGGAAGCAGAAGGATCTAAGAAGGTCGACTGCATTCTGGGCTGTACRAAGCATAGCCAGTACACTGAGGGAAACGATTATCTCCTTCTGCTCATGCATTTGTGAGGCAGCATCCGTAATACTATTTGGGGTCTGCCAGTTTAAAAATTAATATTGGAAATACTGAAGTGAGTTCAGTGGACAATTTCCAAGATGTTTGGGTCCAGAGAACATGCCCTGTGTGAAGAAGCTAAGGGGRCAGACTGGAGAAGAGATGGCTTAGGGGACCTCACAGCAGCTCTTTAGCACCTACATGGAGGACTTTGAAGAGATAGAGACAGATTTTCTACAGCAGTGCATCACAGAAGTCCAGGGGACAACAGACATAGCTGAAACACAAAAGACTCAGAATGGATATGAGGAGATATTTTCTCATTTTGAGGACAGTCGGATAGTGGCACAAGTTATCC
This sequence comes from Nothoprocta perdicaria, assembly GCF_003342845.1. Lineage (NCBI taxonomy): Eukaryota > Metazoa > Chordata > Aves > Tinamiformes > Tinamidae > Nothoprocta > Nothoprocta perdicaria. The sequence continues at coordinate 1,881,191 of NW_020454339.1, read as the reverse complement.
TGAGAGGTTGTGTCATTTCCATCCTTGCATTGGAATTTGGAATATCCAAATTATCCTATGCACTTATGATTCTGTTAATCAGTAGCTTGGTTATTGCAACTTGTCTGGCAGAGTAACCCAACTTCTTCTTGTATTTCATTTTTTCCAGTAAAGCATTTTCTGTAATTGCTAAATTTTCATTAACAATGCAGAAGGGATTTGTTTTGTTTTGTTTTGTTTTGCTTTGTTTTGTCTGTTTGTTTGTTTTAGAAGTTACTATGGTTGCTTTACGTCAGTATGTCTTTTAGGGAACATAAGCTAAAAGCTGTTTTGTCAACCTAGACACAAGAAGTGTCCATTTAAGAACAGACATTTTGAATCTTTGGAGGTTACTTTCACAAAAAGGATTGTATGATTAGGCTCTTAAGGAATAATGGCAGAAAGCCATACGACAGGACCACAAGATAAGAGGCACAGATAGGGATGGAAAGAAATAATGACTTTTCAGAATGTATACTGAGTTTTGAATGTTCTGACACTCAGGGAAGGAGACAGATGTTGTGGGGGTTTTTTACCCCTACATCTGCTATTTCAAAGTATCATTAATTTAGATCCAATCTAGTTGTTTCTGTGACTAACTTTGCTATACAGAACCTGATGAAGATAAAACTTTGAAAATTGAGTTTTCAAACAAACTTTCAACCAGTTGAGGCTTAATTTGAAAAAATGCATGAGAATGATTGGCATGTTTTAAAAGTGCCAGGGTCTGCTCTTTTTTTCACAATATGACTTAAATCAACTCAACAAAATACTCAAATCTGCAGCTATCAAACTTATTCCCTCAAAAGGCATATAGTCAATATACAGTTGCAGAAGCATTTTAATGTGAATAATAGGCATCTAAGAATGAATAGAGAAGAATGGGAATATTATTTATAAAAGATTAATGTGCAAATGTTTAATATTTAAAAGTGGATAATTCTTGAATTAATGCTATGTTTTCCTCCCCATATAAACCTTGTGTAGAAAACTGTATTTTATTCATTCTGAAGCATTCATTAAACAAGTACTGTCCATTTCTTTGAGGGGAATTCAATTTCTTTTCTTGCACAAGCGAACATGTCATCAATACATTCCCCTGGCCCCTCACTGATCAGCACAAAAATAGAGGATTTTTTTCCTATTTTGCTTTTTTTTTAGTGGTTATTGTGTTTGTTGTTACGTACTTGTACCTTGCTCTTAGAAGGCATAGTGAACATAGATACTGAACTGTTCTTGGTGTTCTTGATGTTTTTCGTAGAAACATTTACATATTGTTATGTTGATCCTATAATCGAGGATATTTTATTTATTATTTTATTYATTATTTTATTTTTATTATTTTATTTATTATTTTTATTATTATATTTATTATTTTATTTTTATTTTATTTTGGATAATTTAGAGTATAGATTTCTTTCCATATAGTATTTCAGAGAATATTTGTTTTAGTGTAGTAGTTGATTAGTTAGTTACTAAGACTCGGAGAGCTAACTTGTCACTTGGAATCCTGCCACTAACAGAGAAAGGTCTTATCACAATTACCATGAGCAATGAGAAATAACAATTTATGATAAAATGAGAAACTCATTTCCCTGAGGTGGGCATTACTGCCCAACAAAGAAAAACATTGGCCCTGATTCATTTTACTGAATTGTTCAGTAAAAACTGAAGACCACTCAAAATCCCAGCATCACTAGGGGAAGCTGTGTGTGAATATTCCAGTGGTTAGGCCATACAACAATAAGTTGGAACCACGTGTAATTCAACATTGCAGTTTATGTCAAAAGTCATGGTGATGACACAGTGGGAATGCAATTTTAATGGGCTAACAGAGATGTAAAATGTTCTTGTCTATGATTATTTGCTAAACGTTTGAGCATCCTTTTTTTAATCCTCATTGGAATCTATCCTGAAATTTCTTTGGTGGACATTTTCCACTCAATAAAGATTCTTTATTTCCTCCTAGTAGCAGTATTAAAATATTTCAGTGATATTTTGGTAAGTAAGAAAAGATTTTCTGACCCTCCTTCTACTTTTTGGGGGATAGGAAAAAATAATAATGGCTGATAATACACTTTTTATGATTTTTTCTACTCTGTGAAAAAGTTCCTGTTATAATATTATAACCAATACAGTCAAGGTATGGAACATACAAGTTACTAAATTTGAATTGTAGACATATGGTTGCTTTCTAGAAACAATTTTTGTGGTTTACCCTAAATATAACCCTCAGCCCTCCATCATACATTCTTCTCAGCCCTTTTCAGTCAAAAAAAAATTAAATTCTTGTGTGTTCCTGAGATATGAGAAGGTTCAATTGTGAATAAGATTTTTTTTCAACCTACTGTTGCTGGTTCTCTGAGTTATATAACATAATGTACATCAATGTCTGAAGCTATGCAACCTTTGGATCTATAAGTCCATTCATTCTTTAATATGTCATTGTCCTTGATGATACCCCTTTTTAACTTAGACAAATTACAGTTAAGGAAGATTATCATATTTGGTTTAGAAAGACATAAAATAAAAGGTGTTTTCCCATATTAGAAAGATCTTTATGTTTTTTTTTTTCTTACCTTTGAGGCTTTCTTATATTTCCTCAATAACAAACAGCTAATGAAAGAAGATTCAGGCACAGGGCTGATAAGTGAAAAACAACTCTTTGATATCTGGAAATATTTTTGTCTTAAATAATGTAGGCAATTTTGAATAAACTAACTACTTGGCTTTCCATGACAGAGTCTTTAAAAATTACATGCATTTTAATACTTTTTATTTACTTTTATGTATAATAAGATCGTCACATTTTGTCAAAAATGTTGAACAAAATAATGTCTGGCTCCCTTTCAGGAAAGAGAAAAAGCTTTCTGATTTCATTTGAATTTCCTCTATCTAATATTTGACTAGAAAAAAAAAAGAAAAAGAAAAGACTAAACATGATTTTTCAATGTGACTCAGAACCCACAGCTGTCACTTTATGATGGAGCAATACGTCAGATTGTCAAGCTTTGAAAGCTTGTATTATGTGCAGATTATATTCATGAAGCAATTTGAATATATTATAATAGAAATAGATTACCTTGAATGCATAAATTCAGTAAGGAAGGAGCTGGGTAAAATTTATGTATATTATGATAAAATTTAAGAATAAGCCATTGATTCAAACTATCAGTCTTTCTCTAAGAAAACAAATCATTGAACCTGTATTAGAAAGTATGAATTCTGATTTAGAAAATTAAGTTATATTTTGATTTTTTTTCTGCAGACATCAAAAAGCAGCAGAAGTGGATGCTCTGTGACATGGGAGCAGCTGAGAGACGAGGGTGACAGCAAAGCCACCTGGGCAGTACCCCAGTGCTCCAGCAAGAATAGCAGAGAAGGTCTCACAGTGGTAACCAGCATTGGCCAGGAGTCCAGGGAGCCCCAGAGAAATATGTGCTGGTGAGACAGATCTGAGGGCAACTGCTTATACTATTTAGTGTTAGAACATGGCAGCAGCATTTCATAAAAAACATACAGCCAAAGCACTCAACATGCACTTACTGGCAAGAAATTGTAACATAGCACTAATAAATACTAGCTTCTTGAAAAAATATTGTCATAATTACTAGGCTTTGGTTTTAATTTGTTTTCTACCAGATGTAGATAGATAGATAGATGGATACATACATACATATATACATTTAATAAACTCTATCAGTCACTGACGTAAGCCAACTGTGCTGCCATTCAGAGGAACCTGGAGAGGCTGGAGAGCTGGGCGGAAAGGAACTTCATGAGATTCAACAGAGATAACTGCCGAGTCTGCATCTGGGGAGGAATAGCCTTAGGCACCAGTATAGGTGCCTGTACAACAACAGGCAACAACAACAGGGTTGACCTGATAGGAAGCAGCTCTGTGGACAGGGATTTGGGAGTTCTGGGTGTTAACAAGTTAATCATGAGCCAACAATGTGCCCAATGTGCCAAGAAAGTCAATGAGATCCTGGCCTCGATAAGGAGGAGTGTTGCCAGCAGGTTGTCTTCAGGGGGTTTGGACTAGATGATCCCTAAAGGTCCCTTCTCAATCATTCTGTGATTCTATGATGTGTGAAATATCTGAGCAACATTAATAAAAAAGTAGATGTTTGTGGGACAAACTATAGGCAGGAAGAAAATATAAGAATTTCATTTAAAAGAGTGTAAAGAGTACTGATTTGGACACAACACTTTTAAATAGCATGCTTAAATCAGTGCTTTCATTGAGTTTTATGATGTTTATTTTCTTTGTTCATTTGTTTCTAAGAAATTAAGGATAGAAAGCATATTTGCCTCCTCCGAGCTGCTTGTTTCAAAGTTCATCTTAGATCAAAGCCTCATCTATTTTTGTATATGGTATGCTTCACAGGCAGACCACAAGAAAAATTACAGGTACCCAAGGGCCTTGGTGGAGTTGGGAATTGCCCACATTATTCTTGTAGAAAAAAGGTGCCCATTCATCAGAGAAGAAAAAAGTTCTCTATTACATCTTCTAATATTTATCATGGTTCTGCTGTCTCCTGACTCCAGACCAGCACAGTAAGCAAAATGCACCTAAAGACAGACCTTATATAACATGGAAAATAAGTGTGACCTGCCACCAGCTGTAGTCCACTCCTCAACTAGGATTTCAGCATCTCAGCTCATTCCTACAAAAATTTCTAAAATGTATTTACCAGTCTTGTAGAACATTTCATTTTAACCCTGTGCCACTACTTTGGTAAATATGATGAACTTTCCAGGCACGCTACAGACAAGGAAATGGATGGCTTCTCAAGTTTAGTGGAGAAATCTATCTAACCCTTCTGCCCATCCTACACCACTGCCAAATTTAATTTCTCGGAAATTACACTTCTTTTTTTTTTTTCCCCCTTTCAAAATGAAGTTGGGTTTACTCCAAGRGATTTGAATGGCTAATTTAGAGCTGGATGAAACTCAGAGCAAGACTGACACTTTGCTGTTATACCTTCATATAGTAATGAGCACTTCATTGTAAGGCTTCTCTTGCTAGTTGTTCAGATTGCTTCAAATTGCACTTTTGCTAGAAAGGATCAAAGGAAGCAATCCATAAACACAGAAGATTTTCATTCTTTTGTTTCCAGACTAAAAGCTAGAAGAACCTCAGATATTCAGGATGTGAACACTACCGGTAGAAAGATTTTTTAAAAAGTAATTTAAAAGCTGATAAATAGCTCCTTTTAACCATTGCTAAAAAAAAAAAAAAAAAAAAGCCAGAAAAAACTTGAAGATTTTTTTTTTTACTTGTTGTTATCCATATTATTTTTTCCTGTTAAGTCTTGATGTGACCATAATGTTTCAGTTCACATAAATTCTTGTAATATTTTACATTTCCTTTTAGAAAGTATAAAAGCACACTTACTTTCTTGTATTGCACAATGCTATAAAAATAGAATCCATATACAATTCTGGCAGTTGTCATGTACCAATATTTTCCATATACAGCTGGAGTGTTTCTCTCCTACTCTTCATTAACTTCTTGTGCTTRGACTATTAACATATTGCCTCATTAGAAAATAATTCCAGATATGATATGTAGAACTTGACAATTTGTATATATTATATCTTATTTATTTATTTATGATAGTGAGTTTTCACACAGTTCTCTGGCATCATTCTACACTGCACTGAAGTTTTACAGTGTTTGTGATTTTGTTCCATGTAGACTTCAATTCCAGTAACAGAGAAAACCATGTATGCTGTATGAATATACTAATTGCAGAGAAGGTAAATGACTGGCCATTATGTAAAATTGTGTAAAATCAAAGATTTTCTTCTCTTAACTTAGCTAATAAATGTGCAAAGCAAGTTAAATTTGTGTATAAAAATATACACTCTTATCTGAAGGTAGCTGCTTTGCTTWTGCTTTTCTCTGATTCACTTCCAAGATTAGTAAGACTATTGAGTAGTCCTTACATAGCATTGTAGTGCGTTAGAGAAGTGGCATCATTATATCCAATTTTCAACTTAGAAAAACTGAAGCATAGAGAAGCAAAATGGATTTTTCTGAATATCTTGGGTAGTACTCACTATTCCTCCATTGAAGGTTATATTTCAGTAGTAACTTCTTTGAACTATTGCTGTAATTTTTCTATCTGGACATTGGAATGATAATCAGGCAAAACAAAAAATAGCTGCTCATTAATCTGAAAGATCCCATTTTTGGTCTCAGTGTTACTGTCCTTACCACTTATGCCACTACACTACTAAAACAATATTGTGAAAGCTGAACTTTTAATACAAATGGAGATTAATAATTTTAAAAGTAGAAGTGTTTCTCTATCCCTTGGATTGTTTCGGTTAGCAGCAGCGAAAAGAATGAATAAGATTTTGTACCATTTTTACCAAAACAAGCAAGTAATCAAAAAAAAAAAAAAAAAAAACCAAAAAAAAAAAAACCCTAAGATGACTGTAAAAGAAAGACATAAATGTGAACTAATTATTTTTATTTCAAATCTGGAAAAAAGAAGCTGGTTGAATCCTTTCCTGATAATGTGATCGGATCAAAAGCTTTATGACTTGAATGAGGGCTAAAAATAGAGATTTTTTCAGATAAGTAAAATTTCAGATGAACTCATACACAGATCCTAATGGAATAGCTGAAGATCTAACAGGTTATTTAATTTCAGGTTTCACTATGAAAAGCCCCCTTCTATACACTAATCTGACTAAAATTGAAGTTCCAAAGGGAAAGGGAGTGTGCGATGAGAAGCTGCACCTACAAGCTGAATAGCTAGCAAATATGTAGCAAATTCAGAGTATTGGATTCAGTGGGTAAAAGTCTTGAGGACATAAATATTTTCTTTCAGAGAAATAAGGTGAATTGCTTACACAGTCTCCAGAGTATTGAAATGCGGTATTACAGGGGGACCTGTTATGGATCTTGCAAAATGAGCTACCCTTTGAGCCAATCATTTTTCTAATGTCTTGGAACAGTAGGAGTGCTACTGAGCTCACAAATCATAGCTATCCAAAAATAGTTTTTCCCTCTGCTTCCCTTAATGATGATTAATTAGSAATGGAACAATGTCCCCAGGCAGGGAATACATGTGCAGGAAACATGATCTGAACAGGTAGCTGAGCAAGAAATAAAGAGGAGATGCCAACCTGCAAAGACTTCCCTCTCTTGGCCAAAAAGTGTTATTACTGATGTATATGCAATCAGAAATGCTGACTGTGTCAGCAAAAAATGGAAGCTACTCATCAGTTTAGGTGATGCTGCAGAAAGGAGAAACTCAAGCAATTAAATTCTATCATCTATTAAACTAATTTAGTATGTGGCAATCTAYCAGTGGAATGACATGCTGCCATACCAGACTTCCGTGCTGGGGTGGAGGCAGCCTGCTGATCCTCCTGGTTCTCTGGTCCTCTGGCAGTGTAGGGATCAGATCTGGTTTTGGAGACTGAATTTAGCTTAAAAGTGAAGAGATAACAAATGAAGCAAGTGTGTAATAGCAGAACCTCCTTAAGAGGATGCTAGTGCCAATGGGCTTATTTTTCTTTTTATATTATTTGAACACAAAAAAAAAAAAGTGTTAAGCAGTTCTGGAGAACAAGACTCCCTGGGTTGTTTCTGTATAACAAATGGAGCCTAGACAACAGCAGAGAAAGTGCCCCCAATCTTGTTGAAAAGCTTATTTTTAAAACTTGCTCTTTGGGGYCATATATGTATATTCCAGATAGTAGACTGAAGATGCAGAGGGATGGATTCTGTTCTCTGCATTTTCAATTTTGAGTAGTATGACATTTCCAGAGGATTGTCATTTAGCACCATTTAAGACTTTTATTTTTGTGCACAGCCATTCATTTCTTTCTAGCTCCCAAGCATAGTAGTTTGAAATAGTTATTTGAAAAATGATTAAACATTGGGGAAAAACATGTCCCCAACCATTGTCCTAAAATTGAATTTTATTGATTTTTAAGAGGATATTTAGCCTGTGACAATTCAACAATGATTACTGTGGTAGAAACTGGCCAGGTGTTCTAGGCAAAGGAAATATTGTTTTAATGATGGAAAATGTTAAGAATGTAAGATGTATCTTACTGATTACAGTGCTACTGCTACCAGCCATAGGTACATATGTAGACAGACAGACATGTCATTTCCATCAGAAGTTTCTATTAATTATTTTCTATATATTTTGCATAAAAAAAAAAAAAAAAAAAAAAAAAGAAAGAGAAAGGCTTTGAATCTAGTCAGTCTGCCTGAATTTCAAAAATTTACTTCTGAAAGAGAGACCTATTGTATGAGTGAAATTCATCTGGGAGTATGGATCCAAAAAAACCTGAGCCATTTAAATATGAAATTTTCAGTTATCATAGAATCCTTAAGGTTGGAAGGGATTTCCAGAGGTCATCTAGTCCAACCTCCCTGCTCAAGCGGGGACACCTAGAGTACAGGGCACAGGATTGTTTCCAAGCAGGTCTTGAAGATCTCCAGAGAAGGAGACTCCACAACCTCTCTTGGCAAGGTGTTGCAGGGCTCTGTCACCCTTATACTTCACTACATTTTTTTAAATGATCCAAGAGAGATGTGCTAACCTTAAATGAATACATTTAGAGAAATAATTTTAAAATAAAAACATCAATATTAAGTCACAAGGTTAGTTTTACTCTGTAATAAAATGTAAGAAATAGAGCTGTCAATGTCATAAAATTTTTTTTTTTCTCATCTCCTTATGAGTTAATTTAATCAAAAAAGTCAGTAGTATTATAGCTAATATCTATAGTTAGGACACTTGAGGTATTAATTTAGAACTGTATATGATTTTGTTCTGTCAGCACTTTGAAAAGATTGATAGACAGCAAGAGAGACCTCTGTTATTAATCTTTTTGCTGTCAAACATGTAAACAAAATTGAGTGAATCCTGACATGAGATCTGAAATAGTCTGGCAAAATTTAGCATAAGAAATTGAAGACTGAATCGAACAGGGATCCAGGCTGCTCGTGTGCAGAGGGAGGACACACATTTACTGTAACAAATTAAGCTTGTGAGAGACTAAGAGGAAAAAAGTGACCGCTCATATCTGTACTGTTCATATCTGTAGGTCCTTTCTCTCCCCCAATTATTTTTCAAGAATACAAATTGAAAATGTKCTTGATGGTTTTCATGAGAATGGGCTATCAGAAAGCAAAAGAAACATGGAATTTTTATAACAATCTTAAAGAGAAATTACATAAAATATCTCCATAGAGAGGCTACTTTATCTTTGAAGAGAATAAATTACTAGACTACACGGAGTGAAACTGAGAAAATATGCCATCTAAAGGATGCTGGTATCTATATTTGTACAATGCATTCTTTCTTACTAACAATAATTATGATTAGCTTCCATGTTGCAAAATTGAGTTCTCGCTTATATGAGWCTGTCAGTGGTTCATTCATTCATAAGCTAGAAGTAAAAGCATGTTATAGAAATTTGATGCCATATGATGGCAAATAAACTAATGACTGAAAAATAAGAGAAATTAAATCATGCAAAATATTAAATATGGATTTCAAATATTTGAATGCCTGTTTAAGTGCAGAGTAATTCCAGAATTTCTTCACTTATACGTAGCTTTTTTATTTAAAATTTGATGTAAAGCATTTAACTTTAACTTTCCCTTTTGGAAAGGATTTAGTTGCCACTGCTTTATGTGAATCCAGTTTACAGTATAGTTACACAGGAATGACCAAATKAAAACATCCTTGTGAAATAAAGCCTGTGAGTTTGTTCTCAGTATTTTAGCCATTATCATCCTTTTTGTCTTGACTATTCCTCCTTAAGGAGCTCCTTTATTAGCACTTTTAATCACTAACTTGTTCCATAAGCCACCAGGACCCTAAACCTAGTTTCTCTTTCTTGCTTTCATGCTATTAATTTAATTTGAATTCATCTTATTTCTACCTGTTTATTAGTGCAATAAAATAAGTGTATTTTATATATACACACACACACATACATATACATTTATATAAACATAAATTTGCACTCATATAAACATACCGTATAAAATGCATACATATATAGATTGTGTATATACTATCCATATCATTTTTCTTATCAGTCCTACAAGACCCAACTTTAAACTCTTTATAGCCTCTCCACCAATTAGATTTAATTCTTTCTTATCAATTTATGAATCAGATTTGCTATCCCTCTTGATGTTCTTAGCAAAACCACATTATTCAGATTTTATGTTTCTGAATTGGCCTTTGTTAGAAAGCCTTCAGCAAAATTTATATAGATCGCATTAACTTTACTAGATTTCTTCTTCAAGCTAGATTTTTTTTTTTTTTTTAGAGGAAGATCCTGCTTTAATATGATCTGTCGTTTATCAAATTGCTTTACTTATCACACAATATCATCAGTTAAGTGCTTGCATGTTGATTTCTTTRCTATTCATGTCAATAACTAATATAGTAGTTGTAATTCTGCAACTTTTCTTASGCCGCGACTATTATAATACTATAGTTTACTAATCATTCTAGTCAACCTAGAGAACGATCATTTTCAGAAATTATTCCAAGACAAATAACTCCAATTAAATATTTTTTTTCCCCTGTGATTTCCCGAATACTTTTATGACTGTATTACATTTTTGTATTAGCTCAGTTATTAAACTAAGTGATGCATCTTCTTTTTTCCTGGCAAAATGCATCGGTATGGAACACATTTTGTTGACCCATGAAATAAGTGTTATTTRAATGAAAGGAGTTGAAAATACTCTACATTGTCTCAGCACTGGAAGATCTGCCCTCCACAAGAGAAAGCAGCCAAGGTCTTGGCYTATAATGGAAATCCATGGAAGGTGTTTACTAGTGGAGCAGTCGCACCTTTTCCTTTTTCAGAGATTATATTTCTCATATATGTATCCAAGAATTGCCCTACGATTTTACACCTGGTTGAGTGCCTAATGTCTATCCGTTACTTATTGGAATAGGAGTTATAAATCAATCTTATATTCAAATRCCAGGAGCAATTATCTTCACATAACATGATACGTTATAGGATAGATTTTTTTTATATAGGTTTTAATATTTTTTTACTACTATTTATTACAAGACTAGAGGCAATTGCAGCCGGAAGAAATTTACAGTTGGAGGCTGCTGCTTTGTAAGCTGCAAAATATATCTCAAGAGGGGCTGAATCCCTTCAACTACCATAATGATGTTGAGGATACTCAGCAATAAAAATCTGACTGTGGATATTGAAAAGACAGGACACTAAGCAATGCAATTCTAACATAATTCTTCATGTTACTTAAAACTCTTTCTTGATAAAAGAATTCAAGGAGAATACTTCAGATCATAGCAGATGTAAATGAACATGGACATATAAATGTTGTTTGCTTCCACCTACCTGAATATCATATTTGAACATCTGGATGTCTCAAATGGCACCAGAAAACAGAACCTYACAACTGTGGAGTGTAAAGAATAAGAAAAGTAATAAAAGACCTTCATAAGMAAATTATGGGTCTTGCTTTGACATTACATATGAACTCAAGCTTACTGTAAATGGAAACTGACTTAAAAGGTGTTCAAAAACACAGAAAAACACAAAACAAATCAGAACTGTAGGACATAATCACAAAAACACAATGTACAAAACCACAATGCCAACACAATTAACACAAGCAATGGGTTACCATTGGAAAATAATAGAGTTAACAAGAGGGCTTTAAAAAAGGCTTTGAGAGGTAAATAAAGGAACTTCATGTTCCTTGTAGAACTAACTGGCAAATAAACTTCAAACACAGTCACAATTACTTCTGGGAATTCATGGAGGATGGCTGCAGTCCTGGAAGACTGGGAGACAGAAAATACAAGAATATATGAATATATATCAGACAGCTAATTCAAGTGTCTAAATTAGGTATTATTTTTCTAGGTGGCATATATAGCCACAGGAGAGAGATGTCATTTCCCAGGTGAGAATAATGCAGACACTAAGTCTAATTTTAGACTTCCTAGCCTTCCTAGCCTTACTCTCCTATACTTTTTTTTTTTTTTCCCTTGATTTCATATGAAATTAAGTCAGGCATCTAAATGAGGAATCTAAAATTATGAGATGTAGTCTGAATGTCTCCCATATCACCTGTCTTTAAAATAGGAAAAAGGAGASAGATGACTGCAGATCTGTCAATTTAACATGAATTCTTCAAAAACAAAAATAGCAGAACAGTCAAACTATTTGTAAAAATCAAGAATGAAGAAAAAGTGAGAAGCAGACTTCACTGATGGGGTTAGGSGTCTTGGAGGTGAAAGACAGAGAGTCAACGATGTCATGCATTTGAATTTAGCAAGGTTGCAAACAGTACTTCACATTGTATTCTTTTAGGTGTGCTAGGAAAATATGATCTAAAGGAAATTACAGAAGTACAATACTAGATTTAAAATATGTTCATCAATTATCAGTGCTTCATCCTCTGATGGATGGGAAAGGATACATCAAGATGATATTTGCTATCTAGTATATATTTACATTAAAAAACTTGCACAGAGAGGACAAGTTCAGTTATCAGTGGACCAAGAAAAGAGACTTCAGCCTTGTTCAGTCAGATTMAATTAAATTTAATTAGATTTGCTCAATTTGTCGTGGATTGTCATTCAAACTAGAAAATGGCCGCACAGTACTCGCTTTGAGGAGATAAAAGGGAACAATGAGGTAAACACTGACATAGGATAAGATCCAAAAGCCACTATTCACCTATATCTATATTCATCTATCTATATTTTTCTATATTCTATCTATTCATTTATCAAAAAATAGTTTGCAGTTCAGTATGTGTAAGTGCAAGCAGTCTCCATTTGGTCAAGAATGATCAATCACAGGCAAACAGGGCAGTAAACGAGTAGAAATTGTAAAAAATTATTTGAAGATTATAGTGCACAGAAGCAGAAGAGTGTCAAGATATCATCATAAGCTGTCAAAAGATGATTATGATAACAATAAATGGAAAAGTTTCTCAAAAGTACATGTAGGAGCCTCCTCTCCTTTTTAAGAGGAATACTTGTGTTAAATAAAATTAAATTCTATTAAGTAAAAAAMTGACCAGATAAAGAGACATTGCAAGGCACAATTAGAAAACTACCCAAAAGTCTAGAAAACTTTACAGAGAATAGAGAACTGAGCCTGGCAGATCTAGAGGAAACAAAAGGAGGAATGGTAAGTCTTCAATTGATGTTATAAGAAACTGAAGATGGAGGTGCTCTGGTCTTAAGTGTCATAGTGGATAGGAAGAGAATTCATGAGTTTCATGAGTTTTATTCAAGATATAGCTTTGATCCTTGGGGAACAGGAAGGATAGATAAGGACAATTAAGGAATTGTTTACATAGGGAAATTGCAACATCATATGAGTCAATGTGCAAATATGTTTGAGGAATAGGCACAATTTAGGCATATGGACATAAATATGAACTAGATAATCTCTGATGATACAATTTTTGCTCTTTTCAATGACCTTGCAGTGTGATGAAATCTGTCTTGTATATTTTGGAACAACAGGAGCTTGAGCAAAATCATGAAGAGAAAGAACCCTAAGTCTCAGACTTTGGAAATCAAACAACATATTGGAGTAAATGAATGTAGCCAAAGGCTCTCTGTGTTCAAAATGGGCATATATCAAATCAAGAATGACCATCAATCCAGTGCTACAATGAGATATAACAAAATAMAAGAAAGTTTGTAACAAGAACCAGCCTTCACAAGATGTGAAAATCTTTCTTTTATTCTTATTTGRATTTTTTGTTGGTTTGTTTTGTTTTCTGAAGAAAGAAGACAAGTAAGGTAAGTCATTAATGAACTTGGCTGAACGTTGTTAGTGTTATTTATTTCACATAGAAAGGAATTTATCTCACGGTCATACAAGTACCAAATGCAAAATTCTATTGAAAATATAGCAGTATACATTACTTTGTCAGACACTTGGCTATCTCTAAGCTGTCAAACTCACAAATTGAAATATGTCAAAAGAATCAAACAGTTGATTGAGTATCTTGACACTATTTCACTCTTTATTCATCATAACAATGATAAAAAGTCATTTGCTTATCACACTCATATGAAAGGTATAAAAAGATATATGATGTCAAAAGCATTGTAGGTGACTTCTGTGAGTTTTTGTAAACCATAAATTTTGTTTGTTAATTTGGCTAGGGTCCACTAGTAATATTAAGATATATTTTCTTGATATTCATTGTGAGTGATAACAGACATATTATTATTTTTATTAAATTCACACAGCATTTGCTTTCATATAAGTTAATCTTACTGTATTTATCGTGTTTTAATGTGAACTTAGCACTGGACAGTATTTCCTCATGTCCTGCTTCAACATTAAAATCTAAAATTAGAATATTTCTGTGGCAYTTGAGAACAAGTTACCCAAAGCACATGTTTGTGTGAAAGGGACAATCAAATTCTGAGAAGGATATCTAAGTCTATAAGTAATTTTCTATGGGAAGCTGGTATAGGAAAAACAAACATCCTGTTCTCAATAGACCTGGTAATGTTTCTAAACAGGAAAATCTAATACAATGAAAAAAGAAGAAACAATTTTCCTCTGATATTCCTGTTTTCTACAACAGCTGTTAAAAGAAAGCACCTTTTAAGGAAGAAGAAAATGAATTAGGAACACCGTACAGAAGAATGAAAACTGTTTCCAAGGACAAATATGATCCATGTCACCCAGACACCTTCTCCACACATCCTCAGTCCAACCATTTTCTTGCTGTCAATGACCAGAGATGATTTGCATAATTTAGATAATTTGAGACCTAACTTAAACCTTTGACCTTATTTGGCCTCACAACAAGTGAGGCCAAATCAATCAAAAAACAATAATCTGGATTCTGATAAAATATATTTTGTCTGTGTAAACCTGATGACCTTTAGACCTGAAGAGCACCACAAAGCATCAAGCAGCAGTGTGCTGGCAGGAGAGACAACTGTATGTCCAACAGCTGTGACAGAAAGACATATTTCTGTCTCCCATAGGTCATGCAGACACCTCTTCAGAAAGACTGATGGCCTTTGGGTCTGGGAGATAGTTGCAGTGTGCACTGAGATACTGGGAGAAGGCTGGAGACAAAGCAACTGGTGAAAGAGCATGAGAGGATATGTAGATGATTTTGAGAGTAGCAAGCTGAGTGTGAATGTTATCCATGGGGACTTTGGGTTGTATTATCTGCTGGAGCATAGAAATAGGGTGTTGAGGTAGTAGCACTGACCGTATAGAAGAACTAAGTTTCCTAAATATATACAATTCTATTTTCTTCCTATCTCTTTCATACATGATTTCATGTTCTGTTTTAGATTTTAATRTTTCTTTGGATATTAGTTTGCATTTTAAATTATATTTCATCTCTTTACTTTCCACTTTCCCACTTCTGTCATACTCAGTCTTACCAAAATCATTTACTCATATCTAGTCTAAAAGTCATCACTTTTTTTATTCCTTCTTCCTGGCATTGTTCACTGTTGCATTTACATTTCACACATGTCCAAAAAGCTCCTTGTTGTAATAAAAGTAATTACAGGATCATTTAATAAATGTGATGTGTGAAAATGCAGATTTCTTTTTGCCTCAAGCAAGGATAGAGGATATCTTGACTCTTCCATTTAAATTTTGTAAAATGAAATTTGAAGATATTCTATARAAATATTTATCTTTCTTGGCAATCTTTATTGCCATAATTGATGTTTTCTTTTTCTTCTCTCTCTTTTTCTTTTTTTTTACACTAAAATTAAAGAKAAAAATAAAGAAATTATTATTAYTGATAATAATAACAATAATAATAGTAATAATRCCTGTTAATACCTAATTGTACTTCATAGAATCATAGAATCCTTAAGGTTGGATAGCCGTGTGCTGGACTCTCTCCAGCAGCTCCACATCCCTCTTGTCCTGGGGAGCCCAGAACTGGACACACTCTCCGGATGTGGCCTCTAGAGACCTGCACAGGGCTGCCTAGTGCGCGATGATCACCTCTCTCGACCTCCTGGAGACACTCTTCTTAATGCACTTACAAACATTTTTACAGCCTCAGCAAATGAAAATTTTTACAGCAAATAGATTATAGTTCTGTCTCTAACATTTATCAGTCTATAAATAGAAAAAAATCCAAAGAAATAGGTAGACAGAGATAAGCATGGAAACGAGTGCATCCTCAAACACAGCATAAATGGATACTTACCTTTCGGAAGAAACTGGAATAAATGATACCTGAATSAAACAGCTTATTGTTTTATGTGTTCTTATTGTTTTTAATATGGTTAAGAGAAATAATTCTGTTAACTACCTGCATATAACACATTCCATATTTATATTTCATATCATAGAATATTCTTGTAATGTATTCTTCTATTCTGTGAAAGTAATACCTCCCCATATACAGCTATTTTAATAACTAAACCCTGMTCATAGAAATAACTCTTGGTGAGAGGGAATGAGTCTTAGAACTACATGCTGCCTTGACTGACTCCCATTGAAAAGATATTAAAAATATATTTATTATAGCCTTTACTGTCAGTCGGTCATTTACTGTGTTTTTTTTTTTTTTTTAAATCATATTCTGAAAAGCTAAATTCCACCTAAATTCTCTATGTAGAATTTCTTATTGGCTAACTCTTTAGGGACTGCTTTTGGAATGCTCTCTGATGTTTAAAATAACCTTACTTCATAGACCAGGACAGAAATGTAAGGAGAATTTAGGCATTCTGAATGTACTTGTAGCTATTCAAATGTTTCTACCTCTCCTTCACTTGAAGTCTCCATGGACCGTATCAGTGAAAGCATTTCAGTATACAGTTCTCTTGGGATTAATAGTTCTTCTTTGGAGGGGAAACATCACAGCAGATTGAGGAACATACCTTCTCAAAAATGTCTGTGAAGGTGAATCTCTTTCTTACAMTTTAAGAGTTTGGTACTTATATTTTTACAAATATCTATTTTAAAATCTGAATATTTTCCCTTGTATGACAGTAATTAAAAATGCACTATGAATTTACTAAAACCTCTACCTGAATTTTTGTCAAATCTCTATTAAATCTTAAGATTTGTGACAAAATCATTTTTGTGATGTTGCCGACGGGGGTCGGCAAGCCTCGTTTGTTAGCTGAGCTGACCTGGGGTTGTCCTCACCCCAGGGCCCTAGAGCACAGATACCAGTATGGGGGATGCGGCAAAATGGCCTTTATTGCACAGTTCAGTCTGCCTATATACTCCAGTTCAATGCGGAAACTCACCTACTGTCYAGTCAGGAGACTAATTTCTACTTTTCGGCTTGTAGAAAAATAGAGCTCTTTKTGTCAAATATTTTTTATTTCTACAAAATTTCAGAGTAATACTGACACTATAATGCAATATTAGAAGAAAATAAAACAGCAGATCCGTGCAGAAAGTTGAAACAATATGAAGGTATCCACTATGAAAATGGTTGAGATGGCCAGAAAAAGGCTTCCAATCATAGCTGTGACATCAGACTACAGCACATTTTCACTTTCTATTACTACTTCTGGAAGTAAAGGCAGCTGAAATTTAAAGAGAACTATTTTAACAACAACAACAAAAATCTCTTGTACACTAGGAAATCAGCATCAAAATTTCTGAAAAGATATCAAAATGAAAGCTATTTGAATTGAATTGTTTTCAGTGATACAGATAAAAATAAACATTTTCACTTTATATACTCAAAGGAAAGTTTTCTGATTTACTAAAATTTAGCCCAAATATATTTTGAAAACCTAGGCAGATTTTGAAAACATCTATAACCACAGTTTTCGCTTTGATTGTAATATTAAGCCTTGCTTGGGAGTAAGAGAAACCAAAACCCAGCATTGGTTCCTGACTGTATAAGATTAACATCTGAAATAATCTGAGGAAATATGAGCCAAATTGAACACTTTTATACCTTCCTTAGGCTATTTGCATTGTTATTGAACGTGCAACTTAYACTTCATCTACTCTAAAGAATTTTTAATTTAAAATGTCAAGTTTTCTGGAGGAAATAGATACCTCASACAATTCTATTTACCCTAATAAAAAGTGAGGAAAACTAATCTCAATAATTAACAACTCATGCATTTTGACTAAAGAGTGCCACTTACAAAACTGGAAGTATTACTTTTTTTTTTTTTTTTTTAATACTTAGGTTAAAATGGATTCTTTAAAAAATGAAGAAAATTAACATTGAATCTGTGAGCAACGTGAATGTGTGAGCATAACCAAACCAGAAACATTAGAATTAATTAAAGTAGGAATTCATTTTAATGATAAGTCTGCAAAGACTTGCTTAATCAAACACTGTGCAGAGACAGGTAATAACAATCCTGAATACCTTATAAATCTTCACCTGCTTGGAAAAAAGAAATATAGAGGATCAATTGGATGAAATGCAAAAGCAGGGAATTATCTCTCTCTGACTTACACTCTACAGGCAYCATAATTTGTAATACTGCCCATATCTTCCAGTAATTGAAACTCTGTTCAGAAAATAGGGTATTAAATAATGTCAACCATACGTATAAGTTCCTATTCTCTGAGTCAGAGATTTCCTGCCTTTTGGAGCCAAACTAGTTACAATGAACACCAGTAAATTAAAATTATTTAATGGGTCACTACCTAAGCAAGCCTTTCAGCATAACAAATGTATATCCCTCAAAATTACAAAGTAGCTTCTCTTTTAGTTCTCATATTATTGTTCCTATTATTCTTACAATTACTTTTATTCATCACTTTGATTCCAATGCTATAACAAAAATCTGCAAAGCCTAATCATCTATGAACAAGTACTCCTTTACGAATTAGAGATTTAATGGTTTATAATATCTATACAAAAATAGTGTTAAAATCTTTCTCTTGGGTTTCTATTCCCAATCTGTAATTCTCTGATTGAAAACAGTTATGTTATTCTTGTAGCACATTTTGCTAGAATATAACGCTGCAATTTGAAAAGCATATGCATAAGAATATTTTTACTATATTTGACCCTAATCAGATGGTTTCTAATTAAGTTCCCAAAAACTATTAAAGTAGGACTGAATTAAATTCAAGCTTTATACAAGCATATTGCCTTCAGGTAAAAATTAGATGCTTACGCCAAATCTGAATATGTGCTTACAGGTCCTATTAATGCAGACAGGAAATAAATTTTTCTTTGTCTGTTTGTTTTACCAAGGAAAGAAAAATATCATTAACATTAAGAAGTCCTCCTCTTTCTTTTCCTTTAGAATTTTTGCTGGTAGAACAAAGAATAAACTTGTAAAGAGGCATATTTATTTTTAAGTTAAATTTTAGGGGATTCATTTACTCATAACCCAAAGAGAACATAAGAAAATACATATATCAGGTATAAGGGGTAATTTTCATATTCATCCCTGCTGAGTCACAATATGTCAGTTTAACCTGGGAGTCCTGGTTGACTCCAAGTTAACCATGAGTCAGCAGTGTGCCCTCGTGGTCAAGAAGGCCAATGGGATCCTGGCTGCATCAGGAGGATGTTGCCAGCAGGTCAAGGGAGGGGATCCTGCCCCTCTACTCAGCTCTGGTGAGGCCGCACCTGGAGTACTGTGTGCAGTTCTGGGCTCCCCAGTATGAGGGACATGGAGCTTCTCGAGAGGGTCCAGAGAAGAGCAACCAAGATGATTAAGGGAATGGAATATCTATTGCATGAGGAAAGACTGAGTGAGCTGGGTCTGTTTAGCCTCTTGGGGAAGAGAAGTTTGAGAGGGGATCTGATTAATACGTATAAATATCTGAAGGGTAAATGTAGGGAGGAAAGGGCCAAGCTCTTAGTGGTGGCCAGTGACAGGACAAGAGGTAATGGGTTTAAGTTGAAACATAGGAAGTTGTATCTGCATGTGAGGAAAAACTTTTTTCCTGTGAGGGTGACAGAGCCCTGGAACAAGCTGCCCAGGGAGGCTGTGGAGTCTCCTTCTCTGGAGGTCTTCAAAACCTGCCTGGATGCCGCCTTTTCCCCGGGCCCTAGGTTTCTAGGGTTGGAACAGATGATCTCTGGAAGTCCCTTCCTTCTGTGATTCATTCTGTGATTTCATATTAGGCACTTGTACCATGGGCCTATCATGTTACATCAGTGAAAAATACATTAGCTAACATACTGTATTTGCATTATCTAATTTACAACATTATTTCAATTGTGTAAGTTGGTTTTATTACACATTGCTTATATTATTTATATTATTTTAATGCCTATTGCTTTTTTGTTGTTCTTCTGTTCAGCATCAAATGTGCTTCATTGCAAGAAACATAAGATACAGCATACTAAGAGAAATGTCTTATCTTATTATCTCCTAATTAGAGCCAAAACTTCAGACTGACATTACTGTAATGTGACACATTATCACAAATCAACCCAGAGCTTATTSGAAGGAGCTATAATTTCATGTTTATTGGCAACTCCAAATTTTGTTTCCTGAACCAAGTTTTCAGCAACTTTTCGTAAAATGGGACAGTCAACACTAAGGATTCATGATCCTGCTCATGAGAACTTACTCACTCAGAGGAATTACTTAATAGAAATCTAGGTGTGAGCCATTATAAACATTCCCACAGAACCGCCAGCACATTATCTCAGGGATTGCTTTCTTTATAGCATTTAGAAGCAGCAATGTGTATCAACAGGACAGAGAAACACCAACTAAAGGCTATAAGTAGAACCTCTTGTGTTGTTTGTCCACAAGAGGAAAATAGAGAGTAAAACTAGAAATGAATAATTCTAGCATCACTCTGTTATATAGAAATAAAAAGAATGAATAAAATAGAAAGACCCCAGCAAGTTTTTGTGAGGCACATTGCAGTGCTGAGTGCATCCAGGAACATAATGGGGATTTAAACCAGGAAATGGCATGTTGGCAAGTTGTTGCTTTGTAAGGCAACTGCAATAACAGAGGAAAATTATGACATTGCCAATTATTGTTAAGAAATGTTTTCCCCACCTATTCAAGCCCACCTACTCGTGACTGCTTTCCTTACTCTGATTCAGCTCTTCCATAATGGCAGGAAGGTTACAGCTTAACATGCTGATGAGCAATATGACAGTTTTGACAGTTGTTCAACAGCTTTGACGACAATTCTCTTTTCTTTGCTACTCTGTCATTCTCGCTCACCCAAGGTGAAAGCATGGAAAACTTTTCAACATTTAGCAAGAGGTGATTTGTACCACAGCCAAAGGCTGATGAGTGGACTCCTTACTTTTGTCCTATATGGTGAAAACAAACCTTAAAAAGTTTGCTGCAAGTTTTCATTGTAATGGGCGGGGATTAATCACTGGCAAAAAGCAGCAACTATTACCGCTTATTTTTCACAATTTTAGAGTTTGATAGGTAATACAGGGAAGAAATTGCTCATGGATTCTGCTCTTGGAGATCAAATGTATCGCATATCTCTATCCATCAAGATTATGACTTGTATATGAAAAGCAGGTATTTATTCATTTAGCTGACTAAGTGCTGTTGGAAAATGACTGACTAACACTATACAAATAACTGTGTTTTTCAGGTGTATTCTGGGGAGCAATACTTAGGGAAACTGGCAACACTAATGAAGAAAAAYTGAATAATTGTCTCCAGTTTCAATAATTTTATGTGGATGATCCTGTGCAATATCAAAGTTCTCAGCATGAGCCTGAAAATGCAAAGCTCGAGTAGTTTAATGTCAGTCTTTCAGATACTTCTCTCATTTTCACTCAATCACTACAAGGATCTAAAGTGCTGCAACTTTGTAACACTACATTTCTGAACTGTGAGAGGAGMTGGAGAAATTAAAAGAAAATTATTTTTAATAATTTCATTATTATATTTAATAATTATTGAAAGGAAAAAGCATGAAGAAAATAAAGAGAAAAGTTAATCAAGTTTCTAGTAGTAAAGATTTTTTTTCCTTCATCCTCTTGGATATATAGGAAGACTCAGTTTAAAGCTAGCCATGGTACTGCAGGTACATACAGCCTAAATATAAGTGCCTAGTGACATTTAAAATGACTTATGGTATCTGAGCCATTCTCCTGGGGCGGTCAAGAGATAACACAGGAGCTACATCCYTCACAAAAAGCTGGAGGCCCTTCAGGTTCCCTAAGGCATCTCAAATGATATCTGTTGGACAACTGAACAGAGCTCTCTATCTCCACCACTTATAGCAGGATACTGAATCCAGAGCTCATAGGGAGACACTGGTGTATAAACATTTACATTTCCATACCTTAATATCAAACCTGTTAGTATCACTGTAGCTGTGAGGCTTTCTTAATTTGCTTTGAGACAGACAGATACCATATGTTTTGCTTTCTGAGAACTCTGAAATTTATTTTCCTAAACTTAGAAAAAAAATCAAATCATAATTCTTTTTCCCATTATTCCCATGAATTTTCACATTTTAGGTTAAATTTATTTTATCAAAATTTTTTTATCCTTTCCTGGTATCCATTTTCTATTCTTATCCAAATGGTAAATCATCAATAATTCCTACAGCACAAGTAACAATTGTTTTGATTAGAGTTATAAACTAATAGACCAGCAATTCACAGGAGGCTTACAAGAGTAACACTAATAGTAAAATATTTCATTGGAAATGCAGCATGATAACTTTCATAATGTGTCTTTCTCAGAAAAACTCATAAATGACATTATTATAACACTTATTTTCGGATCAAGCAATACGAAAAGATGCTATATTTTTAAAGTTACATCATCTACAGTTGTGTTACTTTAAAAAATAATGCTCACTCAGTCCTAGTCAAAYGTTAAAAAGGGAATCCAAATATCAAGATATGAATGTTGAATATGATGTATGTATACAGTATGATGGCACCTCAAATAACAGTTTTTCTGTCACAAATAGAACATTTAATGGACAATTTATTGATGTTAAAGAAATACTCATATGTTCAAGAGATTTTCCATTAACCTGAGGTTGAGGTCCTAAAAATCAGACATTTTGAGTAGAAAAGTTTTTTACAGTGAAGAAAAATGTCTTTTAGTATTAGAAACAGTAATAAGAAAGGAGGAAGGTCTATTCCTGGTATTATAGAATAAAAATGCCTGTTAAACACAAGTATTTTTTTCTCGAGTTTTTGTTTTAGACAAAACAAATATCTCACCTTGGATACAATTTCTCTCAAGAAATTTTAGGGAGTAAGTGATAATATGCAAGAGAATTTCATTGGAATCATCCTTGGCAAGGAGTCTGACGTATATTGTATTAAGGGTGAGGAAAGTAGGCAGATTTATCTTAGTTGTAACAACTTTTTACTTTAGAAATGCATGAATATAACCCACAAGAATCCAGTCAACATAAATAGTCACCGATAATACCAGTCTTTGCATGGTAAAATTCCTAGTGACACAGAAAGGGTGAAAAATTACAAAGGGTATATCACTCTGTTCCTGAACAGATGGACATCACTAAGGAATTGGATGTTGTCAGTCTTTAGATCCCTTGACATCACACCACTGAGGGTTTGCTGCTGTTTGGGAAGTGTCACGCAGTCTCTGTGTGAAGTATACACAATTTGGAGTTATGCTTTGATGTTAAAAGCAGCATTTCTGTGTTGTATGAAAGGGAATGAACACAAGGGTGCAGGCAGTTCCTTGCCCAGCTACTTGGCCATAAATGCATAAATGTCTTTCTTTCTACATTTTTTTTCAGAAGAAGATAGAAATCCTCTTTTTGGACATTTTGGATCAGCCTAAAGGTCCTGTCTCTGACGTTGTCTAATACGGAGACTGTTTTGTCTTTCTTTTCTGTTCAAAACAATAATTTATTTTCCATACTTTGTTACTCAGATTTTTCTTGCCTACACAATTTGATACTTAGCCAGGGAAAAAGTTCTGATAATTCCATTACCCTGGTCAGTGAAATAATGTTTCAGATGGAACAGATTGCTCAGCTTTCTGACTGATTGTCCTTGAATTTTCCTGTCAGAGAAAGACTCTTAATATTTCTCATTTACTAGCTCAGTGGTCCTATTTTATTTTCAGGAAGTAGCATATATACTTAATGGAACCCTCATATGCGTGATTCAAACTCACCTCAAGGATTTTTGTCAGACCTAGCATCTTTCAAAAAAGACATAAATGATGCTGTTCCTTAATCAGCCATGAGTGACTGATAAATTTTCCAAAACTAATTAAATTCAAGCCACACTAAACATCACAGCCTAAGGACTTGATGCTGTTTTGGTAAGAGTCTAGGGAGGAGTCATGCTTTCAGTTTGTGCAGGATCTGTACTGACAGACATGGAGCTATCCAAGGCCATCCCATGGTGGGAAGTGAAGAAAAGAGAAAAGAGGCTGAATTCAGGTGTTGCGTACAGCTGGGGAAATTGCTCTTTTTAAACTAGATCTCACTACTTTATCACTTCCTTCAATTAAAGCTTRGTGTCCAAAAGGGTGCTCTAGTGTAGTGCATAACGTTCTTACTCTTTATTATCTTCCACGATAATTTTCTCTCTTATCCTGCTGTTTTGTCACACAGCTAGACCCAGTTGTACAGGCTGCCGTCTTAAAATCTTCCGCTTCTAACTGATTAAAGGTATCTTGCAAAATTACCATAAAAATTCTTGACAACCATTTTGACAAAAGGTTCCAAAATATRGCTTTCCTCCCACAAGAACCAAAAACTGGGACACAAGTCAAARCAGAGTTACAGGAACCAAGCAAAATTTCAGATGCTTTATTTGTTTTTATTCATAGACACAATATTAGTGAATTAAACAATTTGTCATAACATATAATAACAGAGAACTGACTGTGTGAGACATGTAAATGTGTGTCTAAAACAAGGAATATCTATTGTATGATTACAACAGCATTCCCCTGGTAGTCAGTGCCCTGGATTTATTTATACAGAATCTCCTTATTGCATAGATATGCTGACCAAATCTGTAATAAACTGCTTCAGAAAGCAAAAATAAGTGAAATATAATGCAACAGTGGACAATAAAACTGACAAATAAATTCATTCAAAGATGATCTGTAAAAGATGCAAGATTGCTCATATACACTTTGATGTAAAATATTATGTTGCTTTCCAAAAATAAAGACATTACTTGAATTTTAAATAAGATGTGCAACTGCTCATGCCATTGATTAGAATCTTCTATGTTAACATTTATTTTAAAAAGACATCGAACTCACTTCTATTGTTAATTCTCATAACTTAATCATTTCTTTCTTTGCAGTGAGAGAACACATTATTGCCAGAAAACATCAGTTTCTGGACTACTCTCATGTTTCATAACAAAAAGATTTTAGACCCTTCTATTGATTATTCATGCAAACAGAATTAGATTTTAATATTTTCTTTTGAAGTTAAAATGCCACATATTGAATGTGCAGTAAGATTTAAACTTTACCAGTAATAACACTGAGATATACACAGTATTTTTAAAATATTCTCTTTCACAATGAACAATCACATTTTCCTAGAAAGACCTTATTTAAGGCTTTATCTTTTTGTTTCTCTTTAAAAAAGCCATCTTAATGCTCACAATAAAGCTACTAGAATAATAATAWAGATAACAAAGATAACATAAATGAGTTTTTATGAATATTAAAAATATAGAAATCAAAGTCTCTCGGCCCAAATATTTTATTTGAATAAGAACATACAAACTGTGGTTTCCCCTTCAATTATTTCATGACCAGACCACCATAAATGCTGCTAGATAATTATCATTTTGGCTTTACTGTATAGACCTATTTTTATTCAAAGTGGGTTTTAATACATAACTGAAACCCCCAAAATATTTTTTTTTCAACCACAGACAGTTTCCAGTTTTGAGGACATTGACACTTCCTCATCACAAGTGGGAATCCTTTATAAAGAGAGGCAGTGAAGGATATTTTTAAGTTACATGGGTCAAGATTACAAAAAAAAAAATACCTTCTGTCATCACAGATTTCTGGTTGCTAAATGTTTTGATATGTTTTTATCTTGCTGTCTGTAGTCAAAGAACACTTCTCTGGTTACATGACACAATGATTTGCCAGTACTTAAGGTACTTTTGCTAATATCTTTGAGGAAGGGAACAGTTCAGATTTTCTCTTTTAGCCTACCATTTCAGCATTACTTGAATTTGTAAATTATTTGCTTTCATCACTGTTGATCAAGTTCTGAAACTATAAATTYTTTATGGATGTAAGATACGAGATAAAGCTTTAGCTGCTTAGCAACAAGTAGAGTCCTATGTCCATAAAAATGTTATCTCACCCTGGTTTATTGGCCTTGCTAGTATAGAGAATACATAACATTACTGCATTCAGGATTGTTTGTCAGGGATAAGGACCTAATATGCCCTTATCTCCTTTGAGCTTTTTATGATTTTCAATGTGTACTTATTYTCTATAGGAAGATTTTTAAAATTCTTCATGCTCTGTTTGGTATACAATGAATAGGACTGGACCATTCCTTCATTTAAGCTACTGCTACCAACCTCAGCTTTATTCCAACAGAAAGGAGAACAARAAATGGTCATCAGAATCTTTTATCTCCTGATCAAAAAACAGAGCTCAAAGACAATAGATGAGGTACAAAATAAAATATCCTTATGGGGTAAACACCAGTCTCTGAATAGTTTCTGCATATTTTAGCCATTTGTATCCAGCATGTGAAATGCAATGAACTAAATGTTGCTTCAGAAATGTAAGACATAGTTTTATCATTTTCTCCTGAAATGTGCATGCACACTCACACATACACACAGTTACCACTTCAGTACATGACAGGAACAGTAACAAAGACAGCAACACAGCAGCAGAGCAGGGTCCTCGCTGGCCAGGGCCATCCAGCAAGAACCTGAATGCAGGAACAAGGTATCTTCAGAGGTGTTCGCCAGGTCCAACCAAGAGTGCAGGTCATAAGGTGATGAAGSAGAGCTGAAGGAAAATTAGGAAGTCATTCCACAGATCAGGGTTAGGATCAGGTCATCAGCTGTGGCTAGGCCATGATGATACTGATGGGCGGAGCCTGGACCAGGCTCTTGTCCATAYCTTAAACTTTAAAGCCTCACACGAAATATTCACAGACAGTTCACAAGCTCTGAGTTAAACATCTTTGGGGACTAAATCCTGAGGCTGCTCTTAAAGACATTTGTAAATATAGTATCTAGGTATTAATAAAATCTCTGAATTTAATCCATGTATTTTGGTTTGAAAATAGCTTTCAATTTAGATGTTTCTTGATTGGAGAAAAGGTAAGTAGCAGGATTTCTAAGGGACATTCATAGTAGTATGATAATAGGACACCCTAATACAATATTACACAAATCTGTGAACTACTTCCCCATCAGAATCATCTGCCTCATGGAAATGAGAATGAATGAACTCCTGGCAATGTAATTTGATAATTTTGTCAGATATAAAAAAGAGTTCAAGACATTGTGGTAGTGTGGCAGTTCACATCAGGCTGAGTAAGAAAAATTCCTCCTCCCCTTACTTGAGACTCACGCAGGCTCTACAGACAAGCAGAAATTGTGTTCATGTAACAAGAGAGACATCCAGCTACTTTATAATAGAGTAGTTCCTATCTGGCTCATTGCATATACTGTTGTTTAAAAGTACTTTGAGAGATAAATTTACTTTTTGATTATTCAAAGGAAGAATACTGCCTTGCACTCGTCTGTTTTAGGCAAGAATATATCAAAGGGTTAGATCATTTATATATTTCATGCACACAAATACATATGTACTTGCATACTTGCATTCATACATGTGGTTGCAGATATTTTTTCTTAATGCCATGTAAATTAAACTGTATAAAATAGGCTTAACTGCCAAGTKTTTAAATATATGTTACAAATACATGGTCACAACTAAATGGGGGGCACTCTTCTAAGGCACTCCATGTCTTAGAAGCTCAAATTATTTGTTGTCTTTCATAAATAATATAAAATTTTTGACTGCACAGAAGAAGAAGCATGCTGTGTAAAAAAAATCAGCAGAAGTTCCTAAAAGATGAGAGCTAATTGATCTTTAAATTATTCATAGAAATCCTCTGGGGTTATTATCCTCCCCAAAAGGTTTTTTTATTTTCCTAAGTATAATATGAAGTAACATTAGTTTTGTTTGGTGTTTGAATGAAGGACTGAGTCCATTAAAATATAGATTTCATTTTTTTTTAAGACCTTGGCTAACATAATGACATATAGAAATCAACAAAAGACTTGTGTGCTATTGTCTTTTCATAGCAATTACACTGTCATTACCAAGAAAGTGAGAATAAAGCTATCTGTACAATTATATCAATTAGGAAGTCTTGTTTTCACTGCCTTTGCACCATTATTCATTAAAATTTGTGTTAGTCCTAGATAATAAAATTTCAGCTCTCTGATTAATGACATCTATTGACCTTTGTCTGTGTGCAATTTYGCGTACGTTTCTCTGTCATTAGAACATGCATGTTTTGTGTATAAATCTAGATGGTAAGATGGTACTTTTTTTCTCCACTTTTGTTTTTAAATCACAACAGAGATAATGATCTGTTTCCTGAAAATAAATTCACAGATTCACAGAATATTTAAGGTTGGAAGGGACCTCTACAGATCATCTAGTCCAACCTTCCTGCTCAAGCAGGCACACCTGCTTGATTGAATTGAAATTGAAGAGTATTTCCAAAGCACCATTCGAAAGAAGCAAAGCTCCACCTGGATTTGTGTTATTAGGGGTTCCAGCTTCTTTTCAAGAGTTATTTATAAAAAAAAAAAAAAAGAATTAATTCTATGCTGATATATATACAAATTATATTTACATTATATTATATACTTTACTTTATATGTAAATATACTTTACTATACTTTACTTTATATGTAAATATATAAATGTGTCTATATATGGGTATATGAAAATATATTTCAGAATGAAACTCTAGTCCAGAGCATCCACATTCAGTACAACTTTTACTTCATTGCTCAAGAATATGCTGGCTGAGAAACTTCTTTTCATTCTTGACCAAGTTTTCCAAAGCAGGTATCCATGTCCAAGTCATACACTTCAAATTTGTGCAAGTGGAACTGTAGAAAAAGCAGAAACATAAGYAATGGAAGTAACTGTGAGCAAATACCAGATTCAGATTGCAATTATCACAGCTCTTTTAGGCTGTACATTTTACTAATATGTACTGACAAGAAAAGCAAATTCAAGAATAGACACATGCTGTGGGTAGTTCATTTGGTATCTCTCTGGTTTTTGCAAAAACCTACATGGATCTTCTATCATTTTCMGTTCCTTTCTGTATTTAAGGTGAGATAAAATGCCTGGCTGTCTACCTGCCAGCTGTCTACCTATCTCCTGTCCAGAGGATGAGAGAGAAGAGCCCACTGAAGCATCTCAATCAGTGCTTTAGGGTCTTCTCTGCTAGTTGTGATCTAGCTCATGCACTCTATCAGTATTTTTGAGGAGGACTCCTTTGAACAGGAAGTTGGACTAAATAACTTTCAGAGGTCTCTTTCAACTTAAATTTTCCATGATTGATGGGTAAAGGAATCAGGAATATATCTGCTGGAAAGGAAAAGTATATGACTGAAACATACTATACTTCCTTTATTCCTTTCGTTCCACTTAGGCAGCACTGAATGATATACTATAAAAAGGTTTATATGGGCCAAAGRGCAGATTAAATGAGTTTAAGGAAAATAAATCATTTGGAGATTCCTTCATTCACATATAGGACAAGCTATCCTCAGTCCTGAAAAGAAATTAATTGAAATAATTGGAAAACTGTTAATGAGAAGTATCATGTGTGCTTGATCATTTCTTCTAAGTAGCTGCTCATAGCCACTAAGATCTTCCAGCTTTTGATATGTGTCAGAATGACCAAGTTCCTTTTATGTAAATCATAAAGATTTCCCGCCTGATGGCATTTATCATCTCAAAATGCAGGGCACGACTTTCTCAGACTCTGAATTCTGGCCTAAACATGTTACTTATAAATTTAGTTTTCCTCTACAGCACAATGGGAGTAAAGTTAGCCTAATAATACTCCATCAGCACTATAAAGATGTACTGAGAGGAGGGAAAAATTAGGCTTCTTGGAGTAACCTTACTTTTAAGACTGCTATTACAGCACCAGAGCCCGAACAAAATTAACCTGCAGCAGGGTAGTTGGATTTCCATATAATGCATATAGGATAAGGAGAGCACATATACCATTTATCAGTCCCCCTGCCTTGAACTGTAAAAGTTCAGCTCCCACAGTTCTGCTGTATCTCCACCATTCCTACTTTTTTGGATGAAAGTATTTAAGGAACTTAGGCTAACTCCACTCTGCTCCCACAATGATCAGGTAGCCAGAGAAAGCTTTACTACCTTTATTACATGTGTTTTTAAAATTTCCTTCTTTTTTTTTTTTCTTCATACTAGTATTAGGTGCATAAGACTTCAGACTGTTAATAATCTCTGGGCTTGGCATTAAAAGAATTCTCTTCTCTTCTCTTCTCTTCTCTTCTCTTCTCTTCTCTTCTCTTCTCTTCTCTTCTCTTCTCTTCTCTTCTCTTCTCTTCTCTTCTCTCATTTCATTTCATTTCATTTCATTTCATTTCATTTCATTTCATTTCTTGAAGCAGTACAAGTGTGTAGGAATAGTCCAGAAGAGAAGAGGGTCTGACATTGTGTCAGTGTCTAGATTCGCTCAACATCAGCAGTCAACAGCAGGCAGGAGCATTGGTGACAGTAACCAACACTCAGATGCAATATTTTTCAAAAGGCAAATTACTTCACCAAAGAGCAAAAATCAGTGAAAGCAGCAAATAAAGAACATGTGTTCAGAGAAAGATCTGCAGTCTGCTTTTAATTTTACTGTGATATCTTTCTTTTGCTTTCCAGTTGAATTATTTTCTTGATAGAGAAATGTTGTTCTGGGTTTAAAAAYTAACCCAGTACCAGCCATTTTTAACATAACATTTGAAATGAGGCTAACAGATTGTGTTTCAAGTTTAACCAAATGTGGATTTAAAAAGCCAAACACTAAACTTATTAATAAAATGTAATTTTAAAGGCAAAAATCAGAACTGATCAGAACCTCCATCTTTCCTCATTTCTGATGCTTACCTAGCATTCACAACTGCTCTTCCTGATCTCTGTCTTGTAATATGTCCATTGGCTTCCATTGGCTTCTTTCCTGGTTTTCAATGATCTTCCAAAATCAGTTTATAAAATCAATTAGGCTAGGCCAGATATTCTTCAAGCTCTTTGAATTTGGCCTCACTTTATTTAGAACCTCAGAGCCCTTTTGGACTTTTGTGCAAGTCCTCTAGTAAGCACAGGCACATAGTTTAATAGGAAACTCCTTGCTTAATATTGAAAAACTGGATTACCTGACCAAGCTGAGCTGAATGAAATGTTACAACTCATTTATGTTTATGGATAAAGCAGAAGTTAATGGATATTTTTTACTGGATTTCAGAGAAGCCAGCACTTCACTGCAAGATTGCACAGTAAGATTGATGTATGTTATTCTTATTTTTGCCACTGTCTCACAAAGGCAATAATTTCTTTCTTATTTTTTCTTTTTAAGTCAGATTTTTAATTGTCTTAGGTTCTCAGCAGAATGAGACACTTAAATGCTTTTGAAACCCTTCATATACTAGCATTTTTAAGTGCATGCATATTTTAAAAAATTGCCTCTTTGTGTCTTGGTCAAATTTCTTTATCAGTAACACAGAAATTGTATTATTTATCAAACTAGGTTAAGGATTTTTGAAATATCAGGTGGTATCATTTTTGTTTGTTATCATCTCTGTGCAAAAGAAATGTAAGATGAGCAACATTCAGGCAATATCAATGTTTTGTGGYATATGACACTGAACACATATTCTTATTAACAATACACTAGGAGTAGATTTTTCAATCAGGGTATTGTGTRAAGGGAGTGATTTTCTTACCTACGATTTCCACTTGGGACTTGAGCCTTCATATTCCAATATAAACCTCACCTCAAATAGTCACAAATCTGATGATGATAAGTCAGATTAATTGTACTAGTCTACTTGGTATGTTTTGTACCTTACAGAAAAAGAAAGATGAACCCTGTGTTCATAAAAATTTGATGGATGTGATAATGGCTTGCTAATGGATCCTAGACACACTTAGTTGAGTATTAGTATTGCAGATAAAATAGCACCAAACCTCCTATAGCTGAACTCTCCTCTCTAAATTTCCTACAGATTTCTTCCCTCTAGACACGGATGCTTAACTACTAATTTTAGGCAGTATATTTTGGAGAAGGATTTGAAGTGAAAAAAAAATGCAAGCCTGTTTTCTGCTTATTTATCATATATTTTGTCCACATTTTTTTCCATTTTCTCTCTGCTTGCTCTCCTAGCAGAAGGGAACTTGACTGAGAAGTATCCAAGCAGCTTTGAGACTATTACTCTTCAGTGGTAAGAGCAGGATTGCTTCCTGATGTCACATTTCTAATACACTTTGTGTGTGTGTGTGTGTGTGGTGTCTGTCACAATAATACGTGTAGATTCAAATATTGACTGCTATTTTCATATCTTTAACTAGTCTAACCATTCTTCCTTTTATATTATCCAATTCTCAAATATCTTTTCCATGTGAGAATACGGACAGTTGTGGTATTAAAAAAATATTTTCATAGAATCATAGAATTTGGGAAAACATTCAGTAGATCATTTTGTCCATCTCTCTACCAGCATGTAACTGCTCCCTACAGTATAATTTTTATTTTTCCGTCACTTGTAATGTTGTATGTCTTAAGTGAGAAGACATTCAATGTTTCTTTTTAGAGAAACCTAACAGAGATGCTTTTCAGAATATTTTCTCTTCGGTAAGCACTTTAAAATTTCTTTCCTTATTTTTTTTTTCCTTTTAAACTCATATTCATTATGCTAGATTGTTTCTCTGACCTTTGATGACCCTTAATCCTGTCAAATATTTATAGACTTATTCTTTCTCCCACCCATTTGTAATTTTGCACCCGCCTATGTTAATGTATATCATTTATAGCTCTTCAGGTCTGTGACCGTATCTACAGTGCTTCAGTTTGCCAAGTGAGAATCCAGAACATTCATTAAAAATGATTTGGAAATAAAATGCAAACTGGCTAAAGAGCTTTAGGGAGACAACAATGAGCAACAACATTGTCTTAGCTGGATAAGACATGATTGTGTTGCCAAGAGATTCTATATAAAATTCAATATTATTTTACTAGACAACTTAGAGGACTAAAATATGTTGACATTTTCTGGCGATTTTGAAATGGGACAAATTCTCTCTCATAATATATATCGTAATTACTTTCAGGCAAAGCAAAAGTAAGATAACAGATTTCTTTTAAATTACAATCGAAATGAGCAACTCTTATGCTTGAACTTTATTTGGCAAGACTGAGCTCAGAGCAGTATTTTACAACTAGCAGTATTTTACAACTATAATGAAAGACAAATATAATCTTACTCTAGCACCATAGACACTAGTGTTATTATTCATCTTTGACTTAGTGTACMTTTCAGAATGTCTTCAAATACTAACATTCAAAATCTGCCTTGGAGATTTCTCAGTTTATGGCAGAAGGAATATTTAGCAGCAAGCTGAGTTTGAAGAAAGAAACAAAAATAAAAAAAGCTCTTAAGTCTACATTTTTAAATTACTTTCACTTCCAAAAWGGTGAGCTATGTGAAATAGGATTTTTCTGACTTTCCTCTACATTTTTATATATTATGACTGAAATGTTTTTTGTAACAATAGGTGCTCACATCAAAAAATCTTTCCTGTTATACAGATAAAAATGGAGAAAAAAATACATAATTTTACTCTCAAAGTAAGCTTTAGAATAAAGTTTTTAAATCATCTGTACTAAGCATCTTTTCAACCTCAACTCAAATAATAGAGAAGATATATTAGGAGGAAAGGGAACTATGAGCTCGTGTTGTTGCTCCACTGCAGATGTCTATAGACTGGTTGCCAAAGCCCTGCACAGTTCATGCCTAACAAAAACACCTTCCCTGTCACTTGTGGCTAGGAATATTCATGTCTAGGAAAGAGAGAAAATAGAGTAAGAGTAAAAAAGAGCAAGTAAWTAGAGTTTTTCAACAACCTTTGCCTTCTCCTTTAACTTTTCAAATACACCTCCAGATGAGAGCACCAGCCTTGGTAACTCCACATAGCACAGATTACTAAACTATCCCAGAGACTTTCGCCTTTGCCTGACAGTGACATTACAGCAGGCAGAGCCCAGGATGGAAAATCAACAGAGATGACTGAAAATCTCTGGAGCCTCTCCTTTTTACTGATGAACTTTCAGGGATGACCTTCCTTTGTCACCTTGGATGTTGAAGGGGCACCCAGATCTTTGCATTTGCAGGGCTCACGGTTTCATGCTCATCACTTTCCTCCGCTTTGACAGTCAGAGAAACCAGCACTTTTTCCTCCATGTCACGAACATGCTAGATTCACTCCTCTTAACACACAGTAAAATCAATGGAGAGAAAGCTATTTGGCAAAGTTTTACATCTGACCTTTAATGTTCTATCTTAATTTGTAGAAATAAAATGCTGTGCCTTTTGCTCTGTAAGCTTTTACCAAAATGTTCTCATTTGAGCAATACGATTCCATTAGTATTAAAATGTGAGCACTCACTAAAAGCTTTTCTTTTTTTTCTTGTTTTTATTGTAGTTTGAGTATAGCTTTACTAGTATCATTTCAGAGACACACCACAGAGCAGAGCCTTGGGGCTATGTTTTCCCACTGATCCGCTAGATAAAATTTATTATGTTTACAAAATACATCAACATGTTCATAAAGCTTTTTGTTTAAGAGAAATAAAAGAAGCTTTGTGTTACCTAGCATTGTATTTCTTCACAATTTTAATTTAAAGCAACTGTAGCAATAAAGATGGAATGTATTTCTCTTTCAGTGTTTAAATACAAACTGGAGAATGTAGGTTGTGCATACCAGACATGGGCTGCTCCTGCATGAATTAATAAAAACAAACTGAATTTTCTTTCCCTTAACTTATGAATGGTGCCAGTCTTACACTGGGATGTCTACACTACTATGCGCTTAAGAAAATACACAGATTAAAAGCCAGGCTGTAGGGGTGCAGATTTCTGCAAGTTATTTCAAGAAGTTTGTATATATGGAACTAAGTTGTTGCCTTGTGTTTTTGAATTTTCGTTAGTATCACATTGTGATTCCACTTTCCTGGAGATTGAAAAGCCACCAACAAAAACAGCTAACATTTCCAATGTATATTTTCCTTATAAAGGCACAGACTTAGTTCATTTATATCAGAAAAAGTTATGAGTAACTCTTCTAACTTCTATGTTTTACACTACTTAAAGGAAGATAAAATCTGCTTTTTCCATTGACCCCATGCTAGAGCTTTGGTCAATCTTTTGAGCAGTCAACATATTTTTAGGCTTCCTGTAATGATAGACAACATCACTGATTAGTAGAAAAAAATCTCTAAACTATGGGAAACGGAAAGGGGACCTAAAATCTGTAGACCAAAGTCTACAGATTAGCATTTATTTTCTTTCTTCTAAAAGTGAAATTACTGCACCACCAAGTCCATCAATTACCAAATTGAGGAGTCGGAAAATCACTTGCGTGTCCAAGCAAGTTCATGGAAGGCATGCCCAAATGAGGACAATGGGATTGTTTGCCTGCACTATGTTGCCTAAAAGGTCAAACCRTGGTCTGGATATTAAATCTCTGCAGTGATGCTATTTTGTGAGATTTTCTCCAAGTAACCAAAGGAGTGACATTTATTAAAATACTATGTTTGTCTAGAAGAATGCTGCTCCTGAGGCATGCACTGTAACAGAAAGAGCCAAACATTGTTTACTCTCCCTGCAAATCACACAAAATTTTTGCGATCTTTGAAAGGAGTGAAAAGAGAAGCTGAACTACAGGTAACCAGAGGAGATAACGGTATATGAAAGATATTGTAATCTAAATCTGGGCAACTGTAAAGATTTCATGAATGAGCATTGTAACTACAAACAACTAGGACTACAGTAAACCACAAGAGGATGATTGATGCTGTATTAATAATGTTAGCTTTCATAAGCTAGTCTCTATTAAATTGTGCATCCCCATACTGCTATTAAATGCAATAGAGACATGTGATCTTTAATGTCTAACCAAGAAAGCTCCATTTATAAAACAAAAATGTGTCATTAAAATGTTCTTAGAGWTACAGACTGTAAAACTGGTAACTACAACTGCAATCTAATCTCTACGGTTTCATTGATCAAACAGAAAATTCCTGTTCTATTCCCGTTCTGTATATGAATTTCACATATCCACTATCAATTGCTCGCCATAACAGATGATGGACAACTGGAGTAATTCCCTCATAGTTTAGATGTGGGAATGTCATCTAAATGTCATTTAAGTAAGCAATTGTCTGTCAGATAGATTAGAAACATAGGTCCTCATTTGGCTTAGCTTCTTTTCTAACAGTATTAAAAGAACTATGAGCTTAATATCACTGAAAGTACRTAGAAAGAATGGGTCCCAGTGCTAAACAAGAAAGCATGATGTGGATGTAGAGCAGGTACAAATATTATGTAAGGCAAAAATTAATTAGAAACTTGCTGTTGCCTCAGTGTTATGGGCTGAAATAGAGAAGAAAATATGATGCAATAGAAAAGAAGTACTCTGATAACATTTTTATGAATTAAAGTTGTTAMCAGTGCTTGGGATTGTTAGGGTAAATCTAGTCTGCACTGAAGCCAACCAGCATCAAACGAACTGCTATACTACTACTACACTATATACTATGCTATATACTATATACTATATAGTATATACTGTATACYATACTATACTGTACTGKACTATACTATACTATACTATACTACTATACTAACTACTATATTAGTCCCCAAAATTGAAGAGCAGCATTTGAATTATTTGGAAGGAGCAACCCTGCCTTCTCTAGTTTCTCAACCGTGGCCTAAAATTGTCTGTGAGGATGGTGTCTGGCCTGAGCAATAGACATACCAGGGTCCTTTCCGGCAGTTTTAAAGTGCAGACTAAGTTGCAGGGCMTGAGAAAGTGTTTTGGACATGAGTGAAAAAAATTCTTCTCACACATTTTTTTCCCCATATATATTTTCCATAATATCAAATTTCTTTCAATTTTTCAAATTCTATCCTCCTTCCACACAAAATCTTTCTTCTTTTCCTCTTCACCTGTGGTAGTATTCACTCATTACCTCCAGGTCTGCTGCCTGGTCCTCAACTCCTCTATGTGTTTCATTTAAATATTGACCAAGTGCACAGCATTCAAGTSGCTTGAAATTTTACTAAAAGCCTCCTTACAAACTCAAAAAAGACTGGTTTTGCCAGTGACCTAGAAAACACTGCCTGGAATYATACTCTAGCTGTGAAACTTTGACTACAATTTTCAGAAGCAAGTGATGTCCAACACACAAATATTTTATAAAGATTTATTTTTTAGGACCGCACTGTAAGGTATTATATGTCCCATGTTTTTTCTTACATTGGGAGCCAATAAGAATTGGACATTTTCCAGAACCATTCCCTAAATTTATAGAGTGTTTGAGGAGTTTTCTCTGAAGTGACAGAAACAGTGCAAATATTGCAATAAAGGTAAATAGTGTGGTATGGAAAATATTCATTTTTTATATTGTCCAAAGTATTTGCATATTTAAAGCAATCAGGAAATGTTTTATGCATATCCCCACTTGATTTCCTGCAACATGTGGGAGCTTTTACAACAGTTTCTGGGAGGTCAAGGTTTTAAAGAAACATTCATTGTCTATCTTAATAATAGAAAACAATGTGCTATTCAATTCTGCAAGTACATAAGATATACCTCACATTGTAAAGAAGAGAAAATTCCTAGACTTGTGGAGATGAAGGTCAGAATCACTAGACTGCTTTTAATGCCACATATAAAATACATGATATAGATCATTATGAAACTATGCAAATTCCATATAAGACTAACACGAGTATGCTGTATTTGCTTTTGGGAATCTCTATCCATTGAGCATTTCCAAAACTGGCTGGACAGCACCTCAGCAACACAACTGAAGTTTCCCTTTCTTTGAACCAGTGGCCCTTTCCATTTAGATTTTATGATTCTAATTTCAATTAAGCCAGTGTCCATATTTGATAAAACACATATGTCAAATTATCTTCTACAATTTGAAAAGCATATCTGCTTTATTTTAACTTTTTAATCTTTTTTAATAGCTTTTCTGTTTGTGACTCAGAATAAAATGCAAAAATCTCTTCTTGTTTCTTTATACAGAATATAGCAAATCACTCATGTACAAGCACACACAAGGCAAAGAGCAAAAAGATCCCAGCATCATGACTTTTGTGTTAAGAGCACCAAAATCAAACCTAGGTATCTAGGCTGGAGATACTCAAGTTGACTATGAGCCAGCAATGTGCCACTAAGGCCACAAAGGCCAGTGGTATCCTGAGTTGCACTCAGAGAAGCATTGCCAGCAGGTTGATGGAGATGACCATGACTGCCTGCTCATCCCTGGTGAGACACATCTGGAGTGCAGCATCCAATTTAGGACTACACAGTACAAGAGAGATATGGAGCTACACGATCTAGACCAGCAGAGAGTTACTAAGATGACGAAGAGATGGGAGCATCTTTCCTAAGATAAAAGGCCAAGAGAGCTAGGACTGTTCAACCTGGGGAAGAAACGGCTGAGTGGGGAATCCTATCATTACCTGCAAGTATCTGAGAGTGTGAAAAGGATGGGGTCACTGAGAGAAGCACACTTTGTCCAGGGTGAAGTTTGGCCTTTGTGCTTTAACTAAATGAGGGCCTGATGCAGGACCAGGTGAAAGCACCAGGGGATTGTTAGAGAATACAGAATTAGACTGAGGTATCATAAGCAATAGATTTCCATGTGTTGTATATAAATCGTGTATTTTTTTTTAATATGCCTTGCACATCCCACATCTCAACCTAGCTTGGGATATTTTATACTCTGTGAATGGCATTCAACTTCCAGCACTTCTGATTATGTCAAAAAATCCCAATTTGATATTTGACAAATTTCTTAAGCTTTCTGAGCCTACAAAAGAAGTTATCCTACAGAATAATTTCCCCCGGGGAAATAGGAAATCAAGGGAGAAAACACTTAAAATGACCTTGTGGTATTGAGCTGCCACATACCATTGCTGGAGTTTTCTCTACATTAAAAGGTTTCCCTGGTGGGTGAGGAGATCAAAGTTGTRCACAGCAGGATAAAGGATTAAAAGCCACAGGGATGTAACTAGGATAGAAGCAGTCATGAGAACACCATATTTGGATGAAATGCAAGGATAAAGAACGGATTTTTTTTGGATTTTTTGGATTTTTTTTAAAAATGAACTCTTCAAATACTTCTATGTGAGTGCTATTCGCAAAACAGGTTTTCTAAATATTGAAGCTATATATTGTCTCAATATTAAGAAGATTGCTGTAATGAAGTATTTTTAATAAAAGTGGTTAATCATAGTAGTCTGCTCTAAGTTATACATACCACAAAACAGCTTTAGCTGGATGACACCGTGGGTAGACTTAGTGTATCACAATTCTGTCTCATCACATGTTTATAGTCCTAACACCTACTGTACCACTGGCAGAATCACATGCACAGGATAATAGATTTCCTGGGATTCCTAGTTTCTATAAACTCACTCAGAATTTGCTTCTTTCTGGAGAGTGCCTCATCACATTCACCATCCTCTGTCAAATATTTGCATTTAACAATATCAGAGATTAACTTAAAAATATATTTGAATGTATTAATTTATGTTGTTCTAAACAGTTTATGTAGGTAACAKTGTATAATTATAATTACTACAATAAATTTTCTCACGTCATTTGGATATGCATGCTACAATTCTTGTTAGCAAATTTATTTTGTTAAATAACTATAACTTATTAACCAAAATAACTGAATTAACTGAAACTCTGAATCAGTTCAAGCCTGGAATCCATTAACAATGGAGTTATTTAAAAACTTTAAATTGAAAATTTTTTCTTCTTTTCACTGAGGCATCTTTTATCCTAGGGAAATACTTGTGATCTACTTATAGATACTTTCATAAGGTTTGTGACAAAGTTAATTTAATATGTTCTTTACTAATATTATCTAAATGGTTGATCACACTTCTAATTCATTGGCAAAGAGGTTTAATTATTTCAGTTTATTAATTAAAAGAAAATAATATGTTTGGATAAAGCTGGGACTTTTAAGAACCATGGGCAATGAAAACCACTTGCAATTTTCTATCCTTGCTATGAGGTATTTTTCCTTACTTCATTCCCATGAAGAATACGAGCCAAGGGGATAAGGAGAACGTTCCTGATTTCAGGTCATGTTCCATCCTCCCCAGAGAGAGTCAGAGCATCCTAGGGCCGAAGGACGAGTACAACTTCTGTGATTCACTGGCTTGGACTCTGTATAATTATATTCCATCCAAAAGGGGAAAAACTTTAGCTGAGAGATAAGTAAGGCTCTAACTGTAATTCTGGACATAAATTAGAAGAGGCCAAGAAAAAAGAAGGGTCTATCAAGATGAGGGATGTAATGCTTATCTGAGGAGGGTGAGCACAAGGAAGCACAGATCAGCAGATTAGAGTCTGAAAWGTGCTTTTTTTTTTTTTTTTTTTTGGTTAATTCTTTACCCTATAACTCCAGAATTTATGGCATCTTTGCTCGAAAGCACCTGGCACTGTTCACTGTCAGAGACAGAAAGCTGGCCCAGACAAGCCACTCTTTCAGTCCAGCTTGGCAATTTTCATAGCGCCGTACTTTGGGTAAGCTCCATATACTCCCTGGGCAATTTTGCTTAGACACTAAACTTTTATTTCTTATCTCAGCAGACCCACACCAGCATCTACATTAAGCCATGCATTAGGGTGCAATGTGCAGGGCGTTCAGATGACATGGGGATTTGTGTCATTATGTGACTGATGATAGCATTTGGCTTGAGGAGCAGGGTGTAGTTGTGCTAGATACACGTATGAGATAAAGGTGTGCAACGGGCAAGAGAGGCACTAGGAACTTGGTAAGAACTTTTTTTTAACAGATACTACATTCTATAATACAGACAGTGATTGCTCAGTGCCAGCCATAGTGCTTTTCATATTATCCTGAGGTACAGTGAAGGCTTGACTTTAATTTTAATAATTCTTTATCGCAAAAATGCTTAGAGATTCTTGAACAATAGTTAACAATAGTGCCTCTGAAAATATCTATAGTTATTCATAGATACTTTTGACTGAAATAATTATCACTGATGTCTGAATGACAGAAGTACCAACAAGCCCCAAGCAGAGAATGTGGCTTGTACTAAGGTGGTCTATGGGCCTGGAACAGGGTACCAGGAATTGCCTTGTCTTTGAGTATCATACTCACAGACACACAAAAAATAAATAATAACAATAAAAAAGCCTCCACTTTCCAGGGTTTGGGATCTGTAGAAGGCATGAACTTGTTTTGATGTTCTGCTCGCATTTCATTCCAAAGAATGAATGAAACTGCATCTTTGAAGAAACTCTCATGCTAAATTCTTCCAGGCCTTGGAAAGATATTCATACAGATAAGCTGATGATCACAAGTGTACAGAACAAAAATAACAAACAAAGCTCATACTCTTCCTGCAAAAYCTTACCATCTCCAATTACCAGCCACCCTTTATAGACGATCTATCACAGCACCTACAGTATTCAAAATAAACTTTTCAAATTCCAGGCAATTTGAAGTATGCACTAAAAAAAGGGTATTTTTTAAAAAAACACTGATGTCAAGTTACATCACAGAAAATTTAGATAAAAGATAAAATTTAGGTAACATTTAGATAGATTTGCTCTAGATTAAATTTAGGGAAGCTATATTTTAAACACAAAATTCATTTCAGTAAGTAGAAATGCAGTAGATACATGAGCTATTCCTTACCTGTAACATTGCAGACTAATCACATTCTTTTGGACAACTTTAAAGCTATCTACAGTCTAAAATTTAACTCCAAAGAAAWCTGTGTGATATGACAATATGTATCATAAATATTTGGAATGGCAGAATGTGGAAAGGAGACAATTCACCCAAACAACAATTTCAGAGAATTCAAAGACTATTATTTGATTTCTGCTCTATTTTGAATTCTACCATGCATAAGTATGGCTGTGTTCATGAATATGCAAATTTTTGGTATTAGGTTGGATCCCACTGTGAATCTGGCACATAATTAGAAGCTCATCATTAATGATTTATGAGCTGCTGCCATCCTATTAGCATTTAGAAATAAAACCACTGCAGCTAACTTTTTATTTACACTTTACCAGGGTTATTGCTAACARTACCCACATTATTGGAGATCTACAAGAAAAACATTAGTTTTTCCTTTCAAAAGGTCATGCTTATGAAAATCACAAAACATTGCTCTTTTCTACAGGAAAAATAAGGGCACAACTGAAGATGAGGAGAAAAAGGGCAAGATCTTCTCTAGTTAGAGAAGTAATGAGACATTGGCAAAGCAGATCCGATTAGTAGCAGTAATTCAAATGAAAATTCTGAGTAAGGAAATCCCAGCAAAAAAAATGCTACATCAAGTGCTATAAAACAAAATAGAAAAAAAAAAAACTTTAGTATCACCCCAATCCCTACATAAAAAGGCTCAGTTTCAGCTGGAAACATAGCAATCAAAGCAAAACAAATTATTAAAATTAGTCCTTTTCCAAAAGTTTTATTTTTATTATTAGACCTTATAAGTTATTTATTTATTCATACAGTCCCAAATATTGATACAAGTAAGCTTTGTCAGAAAAGGAAATATCTTATTAGACTACCTAAGAAAGTTGGAAAGCCCTTGGGGTCCCACAACCTATACAGGAAGCTGCAAAAACTTAACACTAGAGAGTCATAATTGCCTCCACTAAGTTATCATAACTTATCATATAAGCAATACTGTACTATAAGATACTATGCTGTAATATCCAATAATAAAATGGCAGTGGTACTTGACATCCACAAAACAGAGATGTTATTAGCAAAGGAAGAATACAATTAGCATTAGCACATTAATGTTGCTCTGCTCAGTCATCTGATTCAGCCATCTGATTCAGAGTTGAGCAAATTCCGTCTCATTATCACATGCTAAATGATATCACCAAATTAGCAAGACTATGCGACTGAGATTTGCTCCCCATGTTCCTCTTAAACTTAACCTTACATTAAGCATTAAGCATTAAGCTTTAATCTCAAACTACAGTGCACTCAGAGCTCTCCAGCTATGTCTGGTGTGCGTTCTGGAATGTCAGTCTTGTTGTCTGGTTGGCACCTTTCAGGTGATCCTCTCTTTTCAAAAACAGCCAGTGCTCCAGGGAAGCACTGTATGTATCTTTGTGAGCATGATGACACAGTACTACTAGTCWGTGTCACCATCCACACCTCGGAAAGGCCAACCCAAATTTTATTTTCATCTATGGATCATTCTCACAAGATGAACAGAAAGCA
Source organism: Nothoprocta perdicaria (assembly GCF_003342845.1). Classification (NCBI taxonomy): domain Eukaryota; kingdom Metazoa; phylum Chordata; class Aves; order Tinamiformes; family Tinamidae; genus Nothoprocta; species Nothoprocta perdicaria. The sequence continues at coordinate 1,837,661 of NW_020454339.1, read as the reverse complement.
GCTGCTGCAGAGACTTGATCCCTGTCTAGCCAGTCATACTGTTGTATGGGAGCAAGTTGTCTTGTTTACCATGGACAACATGCAGAGAGAGGACATACACAAACAAATAAATTTCAGTAGGCTGAACTGACTTTCAGCATTGTGATGAATGGATTCCCATCACAGTCTTCAAGATTGAGAAGAAAAATAACTAATGATAGAGGATCATGGTATAAATGTGTGAGGAGAGCCAACAGAAAGAGATTTCACATTCATGAAGATTTACAAACTCTTGAATATACTATGAATTAAATGAATGTACTACTGAATACTATATAAACCCATCATAACCAATAACATGGTCATTTTTTTTCTTGTAAGGTACTTTTAGATTTGCTCATATTAAAGCCAGAAGCTCTGTTGATGACCTACTTGTTCACCAGATAGTGGACACTATCAAAGAAAAGAGGATCCTGATACATCAGAGCACCTCCCTGCAGTTCTGAGTCCAGCTCTTGAGCCCAACTTCTTTCTCTTTTGGCTGGCTCATGGTTTTACTGGCTACTTTCATCCTTTGTTGAGACTCCAAATTCTTATCAGAAGAGGTGTGTTAATTAATGGGAGATAGCTGAAAACAAAGTCGCAGACCATGAGGTTCTCTAACCACATAATGCTTACTTTTGCTAGTAAAAAAATATGCATATCTAGACAAACCAATGTAAAATCAATATATTTAGTGCTTAAGTTTCTTTCCCACCACAGATTACCCCTCTTCTCTTAAATCTTTTGCACAATTKTCCTGATGTAGGCTAGTCCTACAGTCAAAAATAAGGCATTATGCACTTCTTCTTCCACTCTCCAGTTGTTATTATCTTTCTGAAAGCTCTTCACAATTCCTCAGTCCTAGTAGTTACACAAAGTTTTGATATACTATTACTAAGGAAATGCTCCTGCTCTAAAATCTAGCCCCATGAAAAAAAAAAAAAGTAAACAGCAGCAACCTTCTCTTTTCTTATCTACATCAGTAGAGAAGATGCTTTAGTAACACTTCCTTCAAAGGCGGACTTGCAGGAGACATACCTTGGTTCTGATTCATAGCATAAAATGCATAATTTCAAGAAGCATTTGTTTATGTCCATATAATGTCTTGGCAACATTCTCAGGCATAGGAATGCAATCACGTGCAGTTGTTAGAAGAGTCCTTGCCACAGTTTTGGCATAGGTCAACTTCATTTTCCTAGAGAATTCTTGTAAATGACTTGGAAGTTGCTGGTAGAGTTGCAGACACACATAGTAGAACATAAGATACTGTATTTGAATTGAAAAATTGTACAGATTTCCTAAATATTTACAGTAGGGTTTATTTTACAATTATTCTACCAACATAGAATTCTACCAACATTTTCCATGCAGAACACCGGGTCATCACACTGTGTTTTTCAGAGAAATAAGGAGTAGAAACCAGAAATAACTGCACAACACAGATCAGGTGTCACATTTCGTTTCTGTGTAAGTGCATGATTTAAATTGTAGACACAGATTGGTGTGTGGGGGAGAAAAGGAGAACTACATGTTTCTGTACACGTATTCATATGCTATTTCAGGACACAAATTTTGGCTTTGTTACTTTGAAATAAATCAAGTTTTAGTTATAGTCTTGATCCCTGAATTGATTCTACTGTGGGTCTCTGTATCCCTCTGCTGTCCTACTGTGAATCACGAGTTCAAGAACTAACCATACACATCCATACACATACACATCCATATATGTTATAGATCTCATGTTATATGTGAAAGTCACTGTCCACTTAGGTTTTCTCTAACTACAGTTACACTGTTTTCTACAATTTATAGAAATCTCATCATATTATTGGACCTCAATCATATTATAGTAATGAAGTACTTTTTATTATAAAATTAGTTTACGGATATTTTAAGGTATTATCCATCTGTTCTTATTCAGAAGTTAGATATTTATTTTCTGTACAACAGTATTGAATTTGAATGGTATATTTTAAACATAACAAGGGCTATGATTTTAACTAGCATCAAGGGATGCAAAGCACCTCTAGAGATCTTCTAGTCCAACTCTCCCACTCAAGCACTAAATACGTASGACAGCCTGTGCCTAACAGTTAAGAAGTTCTTTCTCATATGGAGATGAAAATTCCTGTGTTTCAATTTACATCCATTACCCCTTGTCTTGTCACTGGCCACCACTGAGAAATGTTGGCCCATCCAACTTTCCCCTCAGGTATTTGTACATATTGATAAGATCACTTCTCAATCTTAACTTCCCTAGGCTAAACAGGCCTTTTGAAGTTTGGGGTTGCCATTCTATTTCTTGCCCAACTTCCTCCTCACAGGATCTTGAACCACAACATCTTGTGGTCACTGCAGCCAAGACTGCCCTGGACATTTCCGTTTGTTAGTATCAGGTCTAGCAGCACTCCTCCCCCTGTTGGCTCATCAGTCACCTGCATCAAGAAGTTATCTGCCATGTTCTGCAGGAATCTCCTGGGCTGTCTGATCCAAGCTCTAAGGACCAGGGCCTGTGATCATGAGGCTTCTTGTAGCTGCCTGTAGAAGGCCTCATCCACTCTCTCTTCCTGGGCAGGCAACCTGTGGTAAACACTAACCACAGTGTCACCCCTGTTGGCCTGCCCTTTAATCCTCACGCAGAGGCTCCTGACTCGGGCTTTGTCCTCCCCTTTGCTGAGCTCCATACAGTCCAATTGCTCTCACATGCAAAGAGCAACTCTATCACCTTGCCTTCCTGGCCTATCCTTCCTAAAATCACAATGGCATCCATGGCCATGTTCCAGTCATGAGAGCTGTCCCACCATTTCTCGGTAATTGTAATGAGATCAYGGCCCTGCAGCCACACACATATCTCCAATCGTCCTTGTTTATTCCCCATTCTGTGTGTTTGCATACAGGCATTTGAGTTGGGCTACTCATGTACCTCTCTGGCTGTGGCCAACTCTCAACTCTGTGAGCCTTCAGTAACTTTACAGGCAGACGCTGTTGGCTCTGATGTTAAGCTGGCATGACTGGGATGCCATGTCATCCCATAATTKATCCCTGACGATATCCTCGTCCCCTGTTGAATCTAATTTAAAGCCTTATGAATGAGTCCCGCTAGCTCATGACAAAGGACCCTCTTTCCCGTTTGGGAAAAATGCCAGCATGCCTGGTGCCATGTAAGGCTTCCTGTGCCAAAGAACCCAAAGCTTTGGCGATGACAACACAGAGCCACTTGTTAATATACTGTATCCTCCTATTCCTTTCAATGTTGCTGTCAGCAGTGGGGATAATGGAGAAGATGACCTGCACATCCAAATTGCTGATCATCCATCYCAGTTCCTTGAAGTCTGTTTTGATTTCCCCAGGGCTACGCATTGCCACTTCCTCTTTTCCCACATGTAGGACCAGCAATAGGTAATAGAGGATTCAACCAGAGTTCCCTTACAGGAGAGTCCCCTCTGCATATTGGAACCTCTGTTCCTCTTATTTCGGAATCACCCACAACTATAACCTTTCTTTTCTTCCTCCTGTGGGTGGTCACAATACAAGAGATTAGGTTTTCTGAGCCTGGCAACATCTCTGGTGGAGGGTGACCTTCACTTCTTCATCCATTGATTGCCTCAACCTCCAGGGCCTCATACCTGTTGTACTGATAGGGTGAGATGGATTTCACTTTTCACCTCAAGCGTGGACTAGTTTCCATTCATTCTCATCTTTGCAGCTTCTGCCCTGTGTCAGCTGGGGGATGGATACTGCATTCCCTTGTTGGTGGGGAATTCCTGGTGCATGCTCATGATTTGCAAAGGTCAGAGTCTGTCATCACCCATCTGTCTCCATCTCAGAATCCCAGATACCCCTCAGTTTTTCCACTTCCTCTCATATCTCAGCTACCATGCAGAGCAGAGCTTCCACCTGTTTGCATCTCATGCAATTGCTATCTCTGCAGCTGTCCAAAGGTAGTGTTAAGCTTTGGCAGTCCTGGAAGACAGCCAGATGGCTGCATATTTTTTCAGAAGCTCTGGGGCTAGAGGTCCCTTGCTGTCCCTGCACTTGTCCCTTCTCTTTGCAGCTTTTGTTGCCAATTTAGCTCCTCTCAGAAAGGTTGCCTGGTGCAAGCCTCTGCTCTGCAGCCATTCTCTTTTATTGTAAAAGACATTCTCCTCCTAAACAGTTTTTAAATTACTTTTTATTTATTTATTTATTTATTTATTTATTTATTTATTTATTTATTTTTATTATTATAGCTTAAAGAAACAAGCTACTTTACTTTGTCAAACAGCAGAGAGCTGTCCACTCTCATATACATAGTTAGACATTTGGCTGTTACATAAACATCTCCAGGAATCCTGATGGATATTGTTTAGAACATAGATGAGTGAATGAGTTGCTATGAATAATTTATCTAGACTCTTTTCTTCTCATGGCATATCTGTGAGCAGATTGCAGTTCTTTCAAATTTATTCATTATTCAGAATTAAAATAGCTTCTTAAAAAASTTATTTGTTAGTTTTATGGGCCAAATATGAATTGTTCTTATATCATAGTATGCATTGCATGCCTTGATCAGCAAAGTCATAAGGTATTTGTTTGATAAACATCCAAGCAGCTCTAGTGCAAATTTTTTCACATGCAAATGTAAATTTAGATTTCAGATCATATCCAAAAATGTGACTTTTGAATTTGCAAAAATTTTGGCCATAAAAAAAAATTCATAGCAACTTTAATAAGAAGAACAAAGTCACAAATGTGTCTGACTTCAATTCTGAAAGACGTTAATCAGAGACATAGAAAATATCTTGCATTATTTTCCCTATTCTGATTTAAAATCATCATATTACTATTATTTTCTATTTTCTTTTCAACAACTTATGAAATAAGGTCTATAAACTGTCATTTCTCATTAAAAGTCTCCTGTCTCCAGTGTTTATTGAAAGATCTAAAGCTGTTTTTTCTATATTAAATAATTACATGTCCTTTTTGTGACATTTAAAAATCAATAAAGCATAATGTTTAAAAGAAAAGTCAAAACATGAATTTTGCATGAGTAAATCTATAATCTGATTATTTTGAATAAGACTGTTTTATAGGCACACACAATTAACTGAAATGGAATACTGATGCCTCCATTTCTCAAGGTGCTCCTCAGCAACAAAAATATATATGGCCTATGTCTTGTGTACTTGCTGACAAAAATAACTTACTATTTACTTAAAGCTGCTGGAGCCCTGTTCACCTGGTTGTTCATATCAGGCTCTGTAAGAATGCAGTAAGCCTCAAATTTCTTTAAGAGATATGAGACTGCTGCCTAGAACTCAGAAATGCAAGTCTGGTTGCCACTATAATATGGAGTAAGGAAGTGGCCAGGTACTCTCTCATGCTACATGAAATGTGAAATTGTAACATTTTAACATTTTAAAATTGTTCCACAATCTACCAATGTACAGCCAGAAAAAATATATTTCATATATACATATTTGCATAAAATACGCACTATACATGCATATAAAAAGTAAATATTTTATATACTTATAAACACATACATTATATACACATACGCACATATATTTGTGTAAATATATTGTACAAATATATGTGTACAATATAAATGTATAAATATATATGTACAGATAAATATATATTTGTATACACACATATATATGTATATAATATTATATATGTAATATTATTATACTTATTATTACTGTCCGTAGTGGTAAAACCAGTAACAATAGTGTTGTATTAGCATCTAGAAAATCATTACAACTCTATTTCTAAATTCATTATGTAAATATACAAAAGTAGCCAATCACTACCCCTGACAGGAGGCTGGATGCAGATGGAAAGAGAATGCAAAGATGTGAGGACATTCTTGCAGTATTGCTGGGAATTGTGCTATTGGGGGCATTAGGACTCCCAAGTCTGCCTCTCTTCTTTCCTTCCCCTTGTAAATTTGCAAAAGATGACAAGTTAGAAAATACAAAAAGAAAGAATGACATGTCAGAGCTCACAGAATAACTAAAATCAGAGCTGTTAGTAGAATGTAAGTCTTTCCATTTCTAGTCCAYTGTTTTCACCTCTGAACTGTAATACACTTGTAAATCTTTGCACATAAATTGGTGGCCACATAAATTCATTGGTGGGCAGCGACAGGACAAGGGATAATGGCCATAAACTGAAACACAAGAGGTTCCATCTGCAGGTGAGGAGGAACTTCTTTACTGTGAGGGTGACAGAGCAGTGGAACAGGCTGCCCAGGGAGGTTGTGGGGTCTCCTTCTCTGGAGGTCTTCAAAACCCGCCTGGATGCCGCCCTGTGCCACATGCTCTAGGTGTGCCTGCTGGAGCAGGAAGGTTGGACTAGATGATCTCTAGAGGTCACTTCCAACCTTGAACATTCTGTGATTCTGTGATTCTGTAAATCTCTGAGACAGCAGGAGGAATCCTTAAGACAACTATCCAGAAGGAATCCTATTTTTGTTCGATGGTTTTTGACAGAAAGCCAATCCTATTTCAGCTTTTCTCATGAATAAATATATGGATATGATACTTTAAAGCTAAATAACATTTTCCCGTTGAGGATTTCCAAATGTTTATCAAAAAYTAGACATCTATATCATACAACACTTTTAGTGACCCTTGAGAAAGTGTCACTGGAGTGAACAAATTTATTGTGGTTCTTTCAGCTTGCAATTAACAAAAAGTTGGAAAACCCAACTTAAAGGTTGCTAGATGTTTTACTAGAACCAAGCAGACCACATGCTGTGAAATATTTGGCACCTTCAAAGAGGTGACGTGCTTATAAGGAATATTTCAATGTAGTGTTAAAGTTTTATAGAAAGTTCAAAAGCTTGGGAATGAAACAGTTTGCAGTCTTGTATATTTTTTTATCATTTCACAACAATCTTCCTACTGGCATAATATGTGGATAGAATGTGGTGTCTGTATTTAAGCAAGCCATCTGTGAATTTCTGACTCCCTATCATTCTACTGGGTCTACTCAGGTAATGGTGAACAGATAGACCAAGCTTAGCCACTTCTGAGCATAAGACATAAAGCATTTTCAATTTTTGGAACAGGTAAGAGCAGTAGGTTGGAAATATAGCTCCGAAAATCCCAGACGTTTGTCAGATTAACTCATTTTAGAAGATGGCTAGCAAAATAAAGAATGTACATACTAGATTAATTCAATTCCTTGCGCTKCACTTCAAAATTTCTCTGGTTTTCAGAGCACCACATATTGTGTCTGATGACTTTGTCCTTTTAATTAATCTAACCTTTGGGTATTAATCACACTAAATTATCACATGGGACATGATACGGTTTTGTAAATTTTAAGATCTCCTCTGAAGTGATTAAATAATTTATAGGGCACACAAATTGTTTTGTTTGTTTGTTTATTTGTTTGTTTTTCTGAGAGCTACCTCTCCTGGAACAAAAGACACAAAAAATTAACCCATATATTTCTCCTTCTTTCTAGCTGATTCTCTTAAGAAAAACTGCTTTTGCATTGTATCTATTAAAAAAAAATTAGATAAAAAAAAGATGGACTTTTACAGTTTTCTCCTATCATATATATTTTATACATTGCCTGCATCAAAATGTGCATAAAAGATATTGATATTTTTTATCTTTTTCTGTTTGTGGTCTTGTATTCCTCAGTTTAATCAACGCATACTTTGTGTTTTCAAGGCTGCTTCATAGGGGAAAGATAAAAAGGATTATTTTTTATTCCTATTTACAGTAATAAAAGTGATTAAGTTGGTGATCTTGTATTTGTCAGGAATGAAATAAATTAATAGTGTTTTAATCTAGAAGAAATATTAGATCACTTAGGATGATATAACACATTTACCTTACAATCTTAGTGCATTAAGCTTTGATGGAGTTGTTTTGCCAATTGACGAGGGGAGGCRGAAATAACCAGACACCAAGGGAAAGAATGGTTGTGTTTACTATCAATATCAAATAATACAGAAATGAAATAATACATTTAATGAAACAATAAGCTTACTATGCGCCAGGTTGTAACTACAGATGAAATAAGCAAGGTAATGTACTTAACCATTACTATACAAGAAAGAGAATAGTGATTAAGAAAAGGATACATCACCAGTTGCCTCAATACTTTACCATCATCCAGATCTGCAGTCGCTGGGGGGCCCCGGTTGCAGCGAGGATTTGGAGAGCCTTCCTGGCAACTGGGAGGTCTTACACGGTGCATCCACCCGTAAGCGAGCTCTCCAAAGTTGCTGTAAGAGGGTCCAGCTTTTATAAGATCAAATCAGCAAAACTTGCATTTTTTTTTTTTGTTAGTGGTAGTATCTGCTATGTCCTACTTTCCTTATCATCCCGCACAAGGACCTGTCTAGAGCCCCGGCTTCGGATGTGAAAGTTCCCTTCAAGGCCAAAAATGCTTGCCTGAGAGCCTACAAAAGTTACAATTTTATGAGTCTACAGCAGGTTGGCAGAAGCAATTTACAGGCAAGTTCTGTGTGCTTCTGAAAAAGCAGAGCCATATTTAGCTGTAAGTCAACCCTGACTTGGGCCTGTGGTTCAGRCCCTAGCAGTTCAGGAGTCCATGACATGCTTATCTGTGTAGAAAGTATTTCTGTATTTGAAACATATTTAAAATACTTTCAGAAAGGTCTTAATTTCTGATCAATTTTTAAAAAGATGACAAAGCCTAAAGCTGAAACCAGAAACCGCTGAAGAAACAAGGTAGCAATAAATGTTGCTATGGAATGAAGTACATAATTAAAATATCACAGTCTGGATTTAATTATTGTTGTGCAGTTAAATTAATCCAGAAATGGAAGATGCCTAGTATGCTGACTCTCCAGCTGCTTAGTTGCATTTTACACCTTTTTGAACCAAGGTTGCTGAAATATTCTGTAACTGGATTGTTAGAAATTAGGAATAAAATGTGTTTCATTAAGTGGAAGAAAAACGGAAGCAGGAATTCAAAACTAAAATGAGCAGTTAACTGCAGATGGGATATGATCCAGCATAAATTCACATTTATCTTCTTTAATTTCTGTATGTTTACCACAGGAATGTCATTAGTATAGCCAAAGCTCTTACCTTCAAATAATCCTTTTAATTACGTAAAGTTCTTTCTAGATCCAAGGTTGATAAATCCAGCACCTTAGCTACTCCCTGGGGAGTAGGTAGGAGGAATTATATGGATAGTTTCCTGAACACCTTAATGCAGTTCCCCTCCTCATTCATTCTCAAACCTCATATATGTTTTCCTACAGAAATTTATATCCTTCCTGATTTGTCTTTTAGGACTCCTTCCATTGACAACAGTGTAGTTTGCAAACGTATCTTTCTATGACAGAAATTAGTAAGACACTAGAGGATTTCCTCCTGCAATTTGGGGTCTTGAAGATCTGTCTTACAGAACAAGAGTTATTTTTGTCGTGGAGAGTAGTAGTCTATAAATAATGGATACTTATGATTAATCTCTTGCAGTATATATGCTTAATGATGCCTCCCCACATGAAATCTCCAGAAAGGAGGAAATTGGGAAAATAAAATTTCTTGGCCCTGCTTCTCTTCTCTTTCAGACATATAAACGATCAGTTCCATTTCCAACAATGAAAAGTTAATGATGTCTTCTACACGAGAAGCAAATGAGAACCTGTGAGTCTGGATTTGTTGTCAGGAAAATGGACAAATGGCATGCACAATCCCATGGCTTTAAATGACATAAGCTATTCCAGGGACAGGGAAATTCCATGTCATGTCTGATGCTGTAGAGATTTTTGACTCTCTACATACGCTTTCCTGCATGTAGTCTAGGTTCTTAGGTTCTTCTCAAGCAGCATATTTTTTTTTTTTTTTTTTTTTTTTTTAAGCTATTGGTAAAGTTTGGTTAAGATTTAGACTTGACTTTGTTTCTCAATGTTGGCAGTTTATCATGTAAATAAAAAGAAATTAAATCTATGAACTGTTGCATTTGAAAAATGGCCCTCAAATAGATGTTACTTAGGGGAACAATTAAAATGAATAACATTGATATTCCATATACAAAATACTCTGAAATAAATCGCTGAGCTAAGAAGTACTTACATATTCTCCGCTATGCTGAGGACGGGCCAAACTCTATATTGCAATATTCTACTATCACCATTTAATCCTTTCTGTGTGGTGAAGTGAATAGCTCTTCCCTTAATTTTGAAACTCTTCCCAATGTAATTATTTTAACAAAAATGACGATTCAGCCTTTGGAATTTCTTCAGCAAATCCTTTTCTTATATTATTTATTATTGCACTTACAGCATCATATAATCTCAGTGACAAGTGTATTCTGATAATGTAATTAGATACCACTAAGCAATTGTTTGTGACTGATTTTCTGAGATCTCTTTGCAAGTAAAATGCAAGTCCCAGCAGACTCTTTTAGTAATAAAATGATACTATTCCCTTATAAATTTTTATTTTTACTGCAATCCTTCTTCCTTGATTTCAGCAATTGAGCTGCAGTTTTTCTTACCTGAGGTGTGTCTTAGTTTGAATTTCTTTGAAGAAATATCTTATTCCCTATTTAGAAATGAACTGATGACTATTTCTCACAATATGAGGCACACAACAAACATAACTGAAGCAGAAACTGAAATATTTCTGGAGATGCTTTTCATCTGATGCACCATGCCTTTGTCTGTCCTGTGAAAATAAACACAGACTTGGCCAAGCTCTAAGTCTTTGTAAAACTCAAAGAGTTTTACATTATCAAAGAGTATTTAGAGATTTCTATAAAGACTGTGCAAGTATTGACACTTTTCTGTCTGGGACTATACAACTACTTGAACAGAAGCCTCCATATAAAAGGACAGTTGCGAGGACAACTCCATGGACCTGTTTACTCTCTTAAGCTAAAGAGAGTGCTTCATCTTTAATTCCTACTTGCTAGGGAAGTTTTGTAGGTATTAAACTGCTATACAAGAATGACCACACTTTCATCTTCCATCTTCTTTAAAATCAGTAAGTCTAGGTTCTACTTCTGTATAATTATACCAACATAATTATCTGAAACTTTCAAAGAGCAGGAATTTCAGTGTTTGTGTCTCTTCAACGGCTCCCACTGCTGGATGTCAGCAGTTTCCCATCCACTGCACTGACTATTCTAAACTCCACTCTCCAGTTCCTAACCCTCCCAATGAATAGTTTAGAGAAACTTGCACTTTGATCAAAATTGTTGGTTGTATACCTGGTGCTCAGGACATAAACATTCAGAGTATCCCGTAGTGGTGCTAACCCTAGGAAACATGCATAGCAAGCCAGTGACAAGCCTTGAAGCTGCATTTGGGAGTCTACATCATTCACATAGTATCGCCACATTGGTCTTTCATGCTCTCTAAGCCACAAATGGCTCTTCCCTGCAAACCTGGCTTCTTATCTGATATTTTTCGTTCATTTATATAGCTGAATAAATCTGAAATAATCCTGGTTTTAGATCCCAAATGAAGCAGCCATTCTGATTCTTGGCATGTTTTGGAAAACCACTGCTYTATAGAGAGTCCAAACTCAGGGTTCTTTGGAACCAGTTAATTAAGGGTTCGAGACAGAAGAGGCCTGAAAGGTATGGCAAAGTCAAATAGTGTGTTTAAAACGCAGCTTCTAAATAACTTAAATAATTGAAAAGAATCTATCTGTATGAGACCACAAAGTTTATCCATCTAATATGTAAAAGGAATACTTTCCAAACCAAGTGATACGGCTTAGTGTTCTCAGAAAGATTCCATGGAATTAAACCACAAAAAGGACACAGTCCCCTCAAAATGGCAGATGACTTCATTTATGCTCCAGAAGTGGTGGCAAAGGAGCCTAATTATGAAATCCAGAAAAAAAAAATGACTAGAAATAGCCTGTGACTATGCTGAAAAGTCGCACATGGGTAAAGCTAATAAGAGCCTGTGGCTATGAATATTAATCACAAAAGAGTAGATGAATCCATAACATTTGCAGAGCTATACTGACCATAAAAAATTACATAAAGCAAGTCCAAAAAGTAGTGAAGCTTAAAATTATTAAGTAATCAAGTATGTGAATGTCCTTAAGAAGCAGACCAATAATTTTATTAAGGAGTAGCCTATAATCTACATCTTCTCTATTGCCTTTTCTATTACATACTTAAAAAATACTTTGCTGGAAGAAGGGGAGGTAAGAAAATATGTTCATAGCAGGAGTAGAATTGTTAGACTTATTTTAGAATGGAATAATTTCTAAAAGACAATGTCAGAAGATGACATCTGCTTGATTTGTCTGCGTAACAGCCTTAATCCCATACTTCTATTGAATTTAATGGAACAGCATTATTTAATGAGAACCTTGAGGTCCCAGCTAACTCTGAAAGAAAATGTATAGAATTCAGTAGTAGAAAAGTTAAATGATAGCATTAATTAGATATTAATAATAGAATAGAATGTATTTGCTGCCCTTTAAAAATAAAATATGGTTCCACAATATATTCAACAGTCTTTGAATATGCCTGGGAAATCCAGGAAGATACACTGCTACTACAAATCCTCCTTTTGCTTTTATTGCTATAAATTTACACACAATCCATTGTGAAAACCTATTTATCAAATACCAAGCAAAGGTGGCAACAAAATTCTATCCCAATCACTAAATGGATCTGAGAACCTAAGATCCATAATATTACTTTTCCTGCCTAAATCATATGCTTTAATGTTTTAAGTTATCTCCTTCTCTTCTTCCTTTAAATGTGGAAAGCTTTTCCTGTAATTATTCCAACTTTTTGAGTTCAATTTTATAATGCTTAAAGAGACTAGCAAATCTTTTCTGGTGCCAATTAGATGCTTAAGATAACAAAACATTAAACAGGAGATTAATCACAAAATATATTCTCTGCTTTCTCCTTTGACATAACTGCTGCATGTTGAATAATTGACATTGGTGATTATGTGTGCTGATAATTCAGATCTTAATGGAGCTCCCTGACAAGCCTCCCACAGTAGGAGCTGGCACAAAGTCTATGATGTGGATAGATCAGAAATGGTCTGTATATGGAGTCAAGCAATGCTTGTGGTGGGGTTGATAGCTATTTGGTGAGCCAAAAGTGTGGGAAGGACAGCGCTTTGCTCTTCTCGACTCTTTTATGGTAAGACTTACACCTGGCATAAATATGTACCACTGATGCCAATTAAACTGTGCACATTTATGCCATGGCTATAATTTGGCTTTTACTTTCAATCAATTAATAGAGCCAGTCATTCTCAACCAGATATATATTTTGCTGCTGTCTTGCTAATGTAGACTTTGAATTTCTGCCAAAATGCCTATACCAAATTTAATTGAATAAATATTACAATGAATTTGAATTTGAATCATAAATCTACCTTGGAGGGAGCATCTTCCAGCACCCGCTTTCTCTTACAGGCAATCTTTCCTCACAGGTGACAGGGAGACACTCATTTTCCACGAATCCTCACTGACAGGCAGGAGCCATCTCCCTGGTTGCCTTCTATTTCTTTTCTCAGTTCATGAAAACCTGTTGTCTTTACTGGCATGTTTATTGCTGCTCTTGCAGATATATGAACTACCCCAAGCATAACCTGACCACAGATGGTATAAAGCCCACTTTAATCAATCTCTTGCTGTGTTCCTGGAATCAGAACTGGCCTGGCCCCAACTTCATAAGCTTGTTATGTCAATGCCCAGACTGTATGAAACATCAGTTGCATGGGGCACTAATCTGTTTATTTTTGCACAATGAGCTATGGAGTGCTTTTATAATGCAGCTTTCACATGAGAAAATGTTTGTTTGTTGTTCACTGATATTTTGCTATTTCAAGAACCACCAATCTGTGGAGCCTGAGGGATTCCAGTGTGTTTACTGGTCTCATTTCCTATGTCTCATTTCCTAAACAGCTGATGTAAAAAGTTGAGATAATTTCAAAAGCTGTTTTACATTCAGTTTGTGGAAATCCTTTCCCTAGAGTAAAACATTATAGTAGCTGGAACTAGCCAGAAAGCCAACTGGTGAACACTGAAGTACACAGATATAAGGCTCAACCTTCAGCTTAAGCTTTCTCAGCCCTGCTGAGACTGGCAGCCACCCGGCTGGCTCCCTTTGGCCTCTGCGGCAGCGCTGGCCATGTCTGGCACCGAGCAGCAGGTGAGCTGCAGCTCCAGCTGGCATCGCTGGTGCCAGCCAGCAGAGCCAGGCCCCTTACGGCTCTCTTCTGACTCGTCTACGAGAGCATGGGCAGCGGCAAAGAGACCACCCAGATGATGCTCTCAGTTCCTTGAGAGCCTGCTGGCTGTTTCCTTTGTCCAGACTTGGGCAATAGCCATGAGTTAGGACAAATCAGTSTGACAAACCAAGGTGCCCTCTTTCTTCCCTCATTAGCACTTCTTCAGGGAACAGCAGCACAACCCTCCACTAACACTGTATGGATCTGTAAGGATCACAATATCTTTACACTTACCTGTTGCTAAGCTAAAAAAAGAAAGAGCTGGAGACACTCTGTCTGCAGGCTATGATAAGACCTTTTTGTTAGCAGGTTTCTTAAGCATAGACAGTCCTGGAGGAACCATATCAACACTCAAAGAGTACTGAAGAAATTTCTTTCCATTTGAAAATCTAATATTCTTAGACATTTGAAACTTAATTTTCCCTTCCCTAGACATAGTTTTGTTTCTTTGGGGCAAGAGATGTAAAACTCATTCCATTTCATAGAGTTAGATTTAAATCTGGGCCTTAAAATTAGTTATGATGAGATCATTATTTCCAAGCTGAAATAGAGGATATAGCAGTGGGGTCTGAAATGTGTGAGACAGAAAATACTTTTTCAGGACACTTTTTTTTTTTTTTTTTTAACAGTTGGCTCATGTTTTTCAGAGGTCTGGAAATTAAAGCAGATCCTGGAGAAAACAGGATAGAAAACAGTGAGTAGGGAAGAAATGAGACAAACAAAAACAAGACTTAAAGGAAAGCATCTCAGTCTTCTGGAATTTTTCCTGTGCCTGTGCAACTTACTACATGGATGATATCTCTTCTTCTAAGTGTGTGCTTGGAAGGACAGAAATCCCTATTTAAAGAAAAATTCAAATTTCATGCAGCTTATAAAATTATATTCAAATACTTCAGGTAAGGTAGAGTATTGCAGCCTTTAAAAATATAGTATCAAGTAAGAAAATCATTAGTAATAGTACCATATTTAACTTCTAAAAATCCTAAAAGTATGTTATCACTTTGCATGATGAAGTTCAATCCTTAAAATAACTGGAGAATCCAAAATTTTCATGTATTTTTTATTTCAGGTAGAAGTCCAGCTAATTTCAATAAGACTCTGATTTTGAGTATTGAATCATATAGGAATGACAAAATTTTTAAAGTTGTTAAGAAGGCATTCAAAAGTAAAAAAAATCAGTRCCTCTTCTAGGTTATGACTAAAATGGATGCATAGGACATCTTTTCTGGCGACATCATCTGTTCACCATGGCTCTCACAAAGTCAAATCAGTATTATTTTTCTGAAATAAACCTTTTGGGCACAGTCCTCAAAAATACTGAATGCTCACAAAACCACTAAAATGAAATGCCACTATTGAAACAGAGTAGTTGTGAGTTTCATATGAAAATAGCCGTTAATGACCATTCACTTTCTCCATTAGATTGCTTTCTACAGCTTTCTCAACAGTACTTCAGATGTTCCCTTTAGAGGGCACTTCTTACTTCTTCATCCTTTACCACAGTAATGCTGGGAGAATCTACTGTAGGCAGAACATAGTTCTACATATACTACATGATAATCACGAAGTGGTCCAATCTGACATTCATAAAAAATGTGATAAACTGCTCTTGGTCATGCCCATTTTTGATTTTGCTGCCTGATAAGGATTATTACATGCTAGTGTACTCATCTTTCATGTTTCTCTACTCATAGGAGATGAGAAAGCATACTCTGTCTTGTCTGGAAAGCAGTATATAGAACATGTTCATCAGCTTCACCCAGTACAGTATTTCTCTGCCAGTGAATCACAGGAGCCTTCAATGTATCATCTGTATTTCCCAGGTTATTCCTTTCCTTTGGACCAGTGCTGTATTTCAGACAGTGACATTAGCACCTAAAAGGAAACATATAAAAGCTTATTGATGTCAGATATGACACACGGATGTGATGTGTATTACAAAGCAATTTCTCTTTTAAGAGACCAGAGAAATCATTTTGGTGCATGTAGAAAAAGTTGCAACTTCAAAAAGCCTCTTTTCATTACCTAGGAAGGGGCAGAGTAATATCTTAGTGCTGTCATAAAAATGAGTTTGTGCTCTAACTTTAGTGACCTAATAACTTCCAACACCAATATCATTCATCACATTGTCAGGAAGAAAGAACTGAGGAGGAGAGAMATAAAACATCATACTATATTGTAGAGTAGTATTTGCAGTTGCCAAGGGAGCAGGGTACCAGCTGATTGGTGCCTAAATATCAAATCACTTAGTTCAGTTAATAACTGCGATTTTCACAAGACTATTTTTTACCAACTGATTTTTCTAGATAGTGTTGCTTTGGTTTCTCTTCATCTAATAAGAACTCTTTTATTTTGGGCTCTGGATGAATTCTGAGAATATTACTTCTCATTTTTGATTAATATCTCAAAACTATCATCTCTTTATGTAAAACTTTGGTAAGATTGAATTTGTAGTCTGATCTAATATAATAGATTATGTTGTCTTTGTTCCTAAGCCATTTAGAGAAATGCAGCAGATCTAATCTGGTCTTTACTAAATGAAATTGATGCAATACCACATGGGCTGGTCATTAAGCTGAGGAATATGAGTATTAGCAGAACTGTACAAGAGGTAAGAATCTGACCAATGAAACATGGGAAAGAACTGAAATGAAAGGAGATTTGCCTTCACAGACGAAAGTTACTGGTGGAGTTCCATGAAGATCTGATATTATTTAAATATTTCTCAAGGGACATGGCAGAGAAAACRTCAATGTGTTAATAAAATGGATTGATGGCATAAAAGTGGTAAGCTGCTTAAACACTTAATATCTTKTAAGGGTGACTGAATGTTTTTGAGGACTGAAAAAAAAAAGTGTGAAATAAAAATAGAAAATGTAAAGGTAAAACCAAGCTTTGCAGGCAAAACTCRGTATATCCTCAGGGTAAAGCCTAATCTGGCTTCCATTTTACCTGTAAAAAAAAGAAATTGATCCTCTAAAGTAATGCCTACATCTCCTATCTGGTCAATGAAGTATATGCCTCTGAAGCCCGGAAAGGTGAGGTAATACCTACCTTATTTAAGTGTTTAACCTTGGACAAATACACCCCTGCTCTGGAGAGAAATTTCATTCTTTTACTAGGATACTGCTTCATTAGATACCTAAAATGAAGATGTAAGTTACCTCAGCTAAATGAACTGGATTCAGCCCTAGCAGCATAAAGATTTGATATGTAAGACCTACCAGGCTACAATCTAAAATACAGAATTAAGACCCTTGATTCCTGACACCATAAYTGAAGTATTAGGGAATCTAGAAACCACCTCTTGAGTAATGAGTCTTCTCAAACTATCCCAAAGCAACTGCAATGATTGGGAAAGGGATCATATAATCTCCATAAGGATTTCTTTATGGAGATTAACCAGTTGGCTCAAGATCCAGAAACATTGCAGGATTTCCTTTTCAAATATACAGACTGAAGGAATAAGAGCTATCGCTTAGCATGATTTGAATTTAGGGGTAGAACATTTTCTCCAGCTAATTACAGATAAGCCCAGAGATAATTTGTTTTATACACAGAATTTGCCTGCAAAAACTTAATGGAGCCAATAGAAGTCTCCTATTACTCTGCTCATAGGAATGGGTAGCAGTTATCAAGTCTGGAAGTGACAGATAAGACTGCACACTATACTTGTAATTTCCTTATTTTTAAGTTGCAATTGAGACTAACTCTCACAAACTTTTTATCTTTTTCTTGCCTTTACATATATTAAAAAAATGACTGGATTTCTGCAGCAGCAATATAGCAACTCAATAGACCTAACCTGGCTTGTATCTCTTTGGCTGCAAATAGCATATTTAATGCTATTTTTAATGTTTGTCAAATGCTGGCAAGTGAAGATTTTTCTAGTGAAGACTCTATATAACTAAAGTGAAAAAGAACACCAGAATGTTTTATTTCATTTAATTGATTATCTATTTATTTACCTTCCCTGATTTTTTTTTTTTGTCTTTTTTTTTCCCTGTGGATTTAAAAGGTTAATTGATGGTTATTAGTGTTGGAGCACTGGGGAAAGGTTTTGTTATTATATTGGCTGCTGTTAAGACAGAGACACATTTCCTAGAAAAGGAGCTGCCTAGGTACTTAAGAGTAAGAATATTGTTTGTTCAGTTATTTATTTGCTTAGTAAAATGCTGAGATTTTCGTGACTTTGTGAGTTGAGACTCTGTAAAACATGCTACACATTGAAAAAAGTTGTTAAGATGCTTATGTCTAGTAGGGCTTTGTACGCTCTGATATTCCAGGATATACTTGCCCTTGGTGCTACACTATATAGCATACTTCTTCCCACATACATGGAGTTCTGAGTTAACAAAATTGCACATTCCTGGAATTATGCATGTAAGTTGGTATGGTCCTACAGACATATCAGCTCTTTTGGAGCTAGTTAGGGAATCTCTGCACATAAAGGCAAAGAACTCTCTGATTTGTAATTTAGATGTTGTCAAAGATTCCCGTGCACTTAAATCTGTAACCAGGCCTGGTCTTCTCACATTGCTATGCAGAAGTTCATTGCATAAATAAAATGAACATCAGCAGTCATATCTGGAAGACATCAAATTAAAGTGAAAATAATTAGACTAATTTTTCTGTTTGCTTTTGAGACTCAGTCCTGTTCAGTTCAACCTTGAAGAGAAAAACATATCCCAGTGAGAATCCATTAACTTAGAATTATTTATTAAATTTCTAATTTTCAAAATATTCATAAGTTTCATTACAGATTGGACAGAAATAGGAAATTGCTACATGATCTACTCTCATACTATAACCTTGGTATAGGAAGTGAGGAAAGGGAAGTAGACCAAGCACAAATGGGGCCAAACTTTTCATTCTCACTGTGCTTTAAACAAAAGCTGTCTTTTGTGAGAGGTATCTACATGAAGTATTGGTAGTAATGAGAGATTTCTGAATAAAATTAGAAAGCCACTGTAGTTCTGCCAGTTTTATATTGAAGTTTTTCCAGTATGAGATACATCTTGAGGCTTTAAGCATCCATTAAAATGATCTGTTTCCTCACTCAGCAAAGTAGCAAAGGTATTAAAAAACCTGCTGCCAGCTTGAATTAATGACTAATCCAATAATGTTCATGCAATGCTAGGGCAATTAAAATTATTTTTAACATTTAAAAATTTACATTAAAAGAGCTAACCATATTTTTCTGTCTTCTTTCTAACCCTCCTTTTCCCTTTCAGGTAAGCTATGTTCCAACCATCACTTCTTTTTTTTTTTTTCTTTCGGTCCTTCTGTTTCCCCAGGAAATCATTATGTACTGCCTATTAACACTCTAAATCATCTCTGTAATGATGCAGTGAAATGGCAAGCTCATTCTGATAAAAATATGGTGGTGGAATCAGACTGTTAACTCTTTATTCTTCATATTGTATCTATGAACAATAATATCATACGAGAACATCTAACAATGTGCATCTATTAAGTCTGCAAAATCAACATTTATACTATACACATTTAAGATAAAACTCCCAGCTTGCGTAAATAAAACATAACACTGTATGTAAAACATAACCTCTCCAGAGAGGTTTCTGATATGCCAAGTTAGGGGATACTTCTCTGTTCTTATGTACTCTAAATTTTAATTACCATCCTAAAGTTGTACAAAAAGGGAGGAGAAAGGAAATGAAGGGTATCATAAATATTCTCATATCATAGCATGCAATCAACACCAACAGGGTTTTAAAATTTTCCTTATGTTCATTCTTTTCCTGATTAGATGTTGCACATATGTTTACATTATTTTTAGGGTATTTAAAGTGAGAAATATCATTATATTTACATCTCCCAGGTAAAGAAAAGGAATAGAATTTCATCATATGATGCACTTTAACTTGGGTCTTGTTTAGATCATGTGTTTTAGGAAGATAGTAAATCTTTAATTCAGTGTAATAAAAAAATATATCACAATCTTTGCTAAACTCAGTGGTTAATTACTTTCATTAATTGTGCCTGATTTCAAATATCAGCTATGTTAGTTTCTTGATTCACTGAACTATCTCTATTACTAGAATTTTAGATTATCTTCCTACACTAAAATGAGATGTAAATTGTTCCAGATTYGATTATTATTTATGATGGCATGCAAGATTGAAATTTAGACCCAAGTATCTTTCCATAAATAGTATAAATTTGCTTGTTTCTCTGAGTAGACTTAGCTTTTGTATAAATATATAGATACAAAAAGTCTTTGAAAATATTTCCATCATTTTAAAATAAAATATAAAGGTAAAAGATGGTGATCCTCCCCTARCCAGTGAGGACTGGCAAGGCCATCCTTGGAGTACTGTGTCCAGTCTTGGGATCCACAGTGGACTGGACACCTGCTTAGAAGTCTTGAAGAAATGATTATACAGGGTAATTGCAACATTCTCACCTAAAAATCAAATCAGAGGAGAACATGAGTAATTTAATTACTGTACTATTACTATTCTATAGACATTATACTCTGGGTGTATCCAGTACRGTAATTTCGCAATCCTCTGTGTTTGCATAAACTTCTTAAAGAATCTGCACCAAATAATACATTACTTAAATCTTAATATTTGGGAAATTCTGATATTATTTAAAATATTAATTTTGCTTGTTTTCAGAAAGGCAGTATTTTTCAGTAGCTTAGYGTTTAAAATGATATAGACAGGACGGAAAAGCAAAAGACCTCACCATCAGTTTGAAACAGGTAGGATGTTCAGCAGGCTAAATCACAATTCTCTATTTCAGGACATTTTGTGATGATTTTTTTTTTTCTGAATTCAAATRGGAACAAATCATTTCAAAATTTCCTATCAGACATAACTGATTCAAAAATGTTGGTAGCAGACTAATTGCAGAAGTGCTTGTGGTGCCTGAGGGCTTTTCAGATCATGTAACATGATCACGCAATAGACAAACTCTTTTGTTGTAGAACATGGCATTTTTTCTCTAATATACTGTTAGCCAATGCAGTTGTCCATGATACTCTCTCAATTGTTCTCCTCAGTCTATGTTTATCTTACATTCACCATTTTCTATGGTAACATGCCCCGCCCCCCCTTTTTTTTTCTTTTGTGGCTATTTGATGGTTGGACCCAAGTTTTGCATCTTAGGTCTTTAGTTTCTGTGATGCACAGGGCAGCGTGCTTCACTTTGGCATTCTTGTAACAATGCTGGTCATTTCTCTGCTTTTTGGATGTTTTTCTGGATCCAACACTGGCAGGTAAGCCAGTTTCTTCACTGTTTGTTTTGCCTTTGACACCAGTTTCTTGGCAGTCTTTCCAGGGAATTACATGTATCTATTGCTAACCACTATGTTTCCACATCCTCTGATGATACGGAATCACTTGAACTCTCCTGCAATCTTTTGCTCATTTTCTGAGTCCATATCAGATAGGTCAGAACTCAACAGAAATCAATCTTTAGTTTTGTCATCACATTTTTGGCCATCCATATAGACCACTTCTCAGAAATCTGAGAATTAACCTTCTGACACCTATGTATTTCCTGGAATTAAAACCTTGATCTGATGATGTAGGTTGAATTAAGAATTTTTTGAGGCTGCATATCCTCCTTTCTACTGTTTGCACTTGTCCCACAGTTCAAACAAATGCCAAATGAGCTTGCATGTCTGGCTGGTAATCATTTTTGTCCTGTGCAAAATGGATATTTTTTCTTAGGTATGCTCCTAAATCTGCAGCTGGCATTCTTATTCCTTAAGATCTATCAGTATAGTATCCTAATCAGTACTGTCATGCAGCAAGTTGCCAGAATCCATCTTTTTTTTTTTTTTTTTCAGAATTATACTCTGGAAGTCATCATGTTTGTACCATCTTGCCAACAGTTGACACAAGCAAAACAATCTCAGCTCRGGGAATTTTCCTTAATTCAATTTGCTGCCGATTAGCATCAACTTTTGACTACAGCAGAACCCTTTGCATACAGACATACACATAATCCACGCAAGAGTCAAGAGAAATGCCTTTCCTCTCCCTTCCCCAGGCTCAACTGCTCACTGCTGCCATTTATTGCCATTCCACTCTTTGAGTCATTTCCACACTGCATTAGCCACCATCCATGAAGCTGTATATAGGTATACTCAGGGGCAGTGCTGTTCCTCAGCATTTTCCAAGTCTATTTTCAAGGTCATTACTTCTGCAAACTGACTTGAGCCTCCAATTCCTTTGCAGGYAGTAACTTCTCTTGTGGAGAGATGCCAAGTACTGGTTTACCATCTCCTGTTTCCTGCTGTGATTTTACAACACCCATTGGTAAAAAACCCTCATTGTTTAAGTTGAGCACTTAACTCGTAATATGCTAGGACTTCAACAACCCAAGGAGTTCAGTCTTCCTCACATTGTTGATTTGCTGATCTATTAAGCTCAACTGCTTCTGGTCTGGAGCTTGAACCAACATATGTCTTCTGAATAAACGTCAGGATCCTTTTTTTTTGGATCTACATAGCAGTAGCTGATCATCTCCCAATGGATTTTGAAACCTTGAACATAAAATCAGRGACATAATATTTTCAGGCAGTGCAGCCTGGACCTCTTGTTCCAGAGAGATGTAGTTATTTTCTGCTCCTTCATAGCTCCAAGTCCTTAATTCCAATGGCATCCTTCTCACTTCTTGAGGTGCTTTCTGTCACAAACGCCACATGATATTGTACTTTCATGCACTGGCATATGACAATGCTTTTACATTTCTACTTTCTTGGATTGTTTCTAATGGTATTGGATGGACTATCAGCTACTTAGTTTGCTGCTGTTCCTTCTCCCTCTCAAAATGATCATTTTGAGATCACTTGCTATATGGGTTTGGTCAGTTGGCTGTAACCAGAAATATGCATACACTAAAATCCATTAATGTCCAAGAAGGCTTGTTCTTTATTACAGTGAGGTCCATCATTCCTATCTGAGAAATCTGTCTAGCTGTGATATGTGTCCATCAATCTTGCTGCTGTATGCTTAAAACTGTTTCTCAAATACGCCCTTTGACTTTGGAGTGTTTAATGGGAAATCCAACATTTAGAAAGTTAACAATTATCTGTTGCCAATTACTTAGTATTGCTTCTTCATCAGTTGTTCCTCCATCAATACCCCATCAATGCAATGAAAAAATTCTCTGGAGATCTGCTGCTTTAAAGTTTGGTGAATGATACCATGGCAGATGGTTGGAGTAGCTGCTTCCAGGTCCATTGTAGGCTATACCAGGTGAGAGCAGACTGGGATCTCATTTCTTTGTGAAGCAGGATTGAAAAAAACAACCAATCAAACAACAACAACAACAAAAAAATCCCACAAAATATTTGCAACAGCAATTGTAGAATACACCAGATATAGTCTTTGGGTTTCATACCATAGCTGTGACATGTCTGGAACTGGAGCAACCAACAGGCTTCTGCTTTTATTCRAACTTGAAGTTTATTGGTAGCCATCATTCTCTAGTAGGTATAAAAAACAATACTGTTTTAAGATGTATCAGTTTTGGAGATCTTTTCTTTTTTCCTAGGAAATCAGTTAATTTGGGGATTTCACCATGGCCCCTCAGTCAGTCAGTATGATACTGCTTTTGGCAAATTACTTGGATTGCCAAGGGGGCAATAGCYGGTCTCTCCTGTGCAAACCACACTGCCATTTATGAAAAACCTAAGCCTTCCTCCTATCCCATTCATCTGTCTGCAATGGACAAGAATGTCAGTCCCAAACATGGCAGGTGCAGCATGGCTAGTTGCAATTTGTAGGGAGTACCAATTGCATGGTGTTTGCATGTCTCTCCTCCTGTTTCTCCATTAATTACTGACTGATTTATAACTACTACACAGTAAGTGCAGTAAGATTCACTGAATGCCAGTATCCACTATGGCATTATGTTCTTAAGGACTCCTTACACAGGTAATTGAATAAATTTTGACATGTCCATCTGTTGCCAGATCAGTGGCAAGACATCCTTGATGCAAGGATGGTTGTTAGAATAGTATATGATCCAGAGATGGCAGGAGAAGCCCATAGTTTAGCTGATTTCTATATCTTTCAGTTTTAACTTACAGTGCTAAGTATCTTCTAAAGGTCTTCCATCCCACTGTTCATACTCTTCGCTTTCTCTCAAGAAAATACTTAAGTCTCAGTGTGCAGGGCAGAAGAAAAAATTCAGCCTTTCTTGATACCTTTTGAAAGTTTGATCATACTACTGGATTTTCTGCATTATCCTTGGCCCTCCTACTCATTTCATGCCTGTCTTCTGGTATGCTCTGGTATGCTATGCTGGTATTATACACATAGGTCACTCCCATATGGAATGGCTGAATGGTTCATCTGGCTTAATAAAGTGGAATTAATTTTTACTGAAAAAAAAAAAAAAGAGCATTATTTCAGAGCATTCCAGTCGCATTATATATATAACTGGAGAAGTTACACAGCATATTGTCATTGATAACGGTACTGACTTTTCAATGCTACCTAACYGAAATGCTTTGAGATATTGCTAGTCTTCAGATTACCTAAAGSTTTTGTTTATGATTTATCAAACATGTCTTAGTTTTCAAGGTAATGATATGACTTCTTTGCAGGCTTTCTACTCCCTGCGACAATTCTGTCTGTTTATAAATGTCTATTCTTTTGCTATTTGAAGGTATTTTTCTTAGATTACAGCTATTTTTGCAAAGTAYCTTTCAAATTCTGCTATATGCTACATAAGTGACCCTTTTGTGAATGAGATCRTCCAGTTATGGGCAGGTGACAGAACACTCAAATTTGTCTCCAGCACCCCTCCTGCATCTTGATTTTTAGTAAAAGAGTATTTTCTGCAGTCTGATTCTGAGTGTATTTGCAAATTCTAATATTCTGTGATTACTCTTGTCAACAGCATTGTCCTTTCTTTCCTGTGCAATACATCATAGGGGAAAAAAAAGGAAAAAAATGGAAAAAAAAGAAAAAAAACTTTTTTTTCTTGTGAAGATTTCACTAATATCTCAGATGTATTCACCTCCTAGCAGCGCTGTTTGTGTAGTATGTTTATTACCCACTCTGTACATTTGGGCGGCCTGCACAGGCTATTCTCCTCTTGCTCATACTCTGCCTACAACCCTTATTTAGGAATATTCCAGGTGGGGTCAGTAGAAATATCACCCAACAAGAATGAGCAGATGATCCTCCTCTTTTCACCAGAGTCAACTCTTTATTGTAAAACCACTGAAACAAGCACCTTGTTTCTCATTGTCTTGTAAAATATTTCAGAGTACCTCGAATGTGAAAGGCAGTGAATAAACCTATATTTTATTATATTCAACTTTTGAACAAAGACTAGCAAAAAAGTCAAGAAYAGAGGTAAAGTCATCAATATAGGATGACATACAAAAGCATTTTAGACTTCACTGACAACCATTTGTTAATCTGTGCTGATAACTTTCAGTCTCTGGAGAAACAATTGACTTGTTAAGAGTTGAATTCAGATATGGATTCTCTAAGGATTTTATTATTATTATTTTAAATTAATCCTCTGAATAGAAAAAGGAGAGAAACAAATCATAAAGCTGCTTTTCCTATTACTTTGTTCAAAATAGTGCATATTCCTTAGTGACAATATAAAAGAAATATTAAAATAAGTTCCATTTCACTAATATCATCATAGCTACTTTCCACCTTTTCTAAAAAAAATCTATATTTAAAGTGAAATTAGCATTTCTTTTAACAAGAACATTCAAAATCCTTTTCAAGGAGAATCACCAAAGTCACTTGTCATCCAAAGGGATACAGCCAGTGGCTAATTTAGAGTAGCTTGAGCTTGCTCAGAAATACTATTTTTGWTATCATTTTGACATTGCTGTGAGAGTGGTTTAGGCTAATAATGGTATTTTAKAGTGGACCCAAGGCAGTTCTCTGCATAATGGCCCAAGCGTTTTCATTGCATAATTCAACACCTAATTGAAATACACTTTAAATTTATCAAAAGTAGCTACTATTTTTGTGTTTCCTTTAGGAAATAACAGTAGAGGCACATCAAGCATGAAAAGTAGTGATCATTTTAGTTGACAAGTTTACTTGTCTCATGTTTTGCTTGTGTATGTTTTCAGGAATTATACACCTAASAGTATAATTATAGAAGTGGTCCCACCACAGATCAGCATGAATTTCTTACTAGACTACTGAAGTGATAAGCTACATGTGTGTGGKTTCCTGTGAGTTTAACAATGGGATGTCACCATCGTATGTATGCTTTAAGCGTATGTATGTCTATATGTGCAATACACAAATATGCATTTAACACAAGGTAGTATTAGTGCTGTGTGTCAGTAACTGAAGAGTAAAAACCATTCTGTTGGTGGCAAACTTTGGCTTCTACCTTTTCAGAGTATTTTTCTGTATATTTTCTTACCTTTTAAGAATTACTAAACAATTTATATTAGAACACTGCAATAAGAAGCTGCTAGAGAATATTTCTTTCATTATTCCTAATGAGAGAAGTGAAATGTCAATCTTGTAAAAAAATGTATTTTAACCTTTAAGATCAAATATGTAACTTTGACAAAACAGTTTAAATCTTAGTAAAGCTCCACTTACTAGTTTACATTTCAGAGCAGGACAAAGYAGCCAAAGGACACTGATGATCTTAGTCTTTCTCTTTAAGTGACTTTATCAGATTCGAGGGCTGCACAAGTGAAAATGGGGCAGACAAACTCATGTTTTGAAGTTCTCTACTTGTACTTCTGTAGGTTAAAGGATTTTCCACTGTGTTTCATTTGTCTGGGACCACTGCCTTAGACACAGAAGACAGTATGGCAAAGTCATGCTGAACTTTAAAGACCGTGGCAGGATGCGGGCACAGCACCTTTGAGAAGCACTAACTCATAGGCACTGAGAATTCTTGAAAAAGTCTTCTGTCTTCCTGAGCCATTTCAAATAATAGGACTTTTTCCTGGAGATTAATTCTATAGGAAGAATTAGCTAGCTATCCCAATGGTATTTCTTGCTTTAATTTGCAGAAACTGTTAGTAATTTATATGGAGAAAATGAAGAAACTGAAAGAAACCCCAGATTTCTTAGAGGGAACACTTTAGCCTACATATTAACGYGTTCAGTTGTACATTTTTACCAGAAATTCTGCTTCTACAATTTCTGGTAAGACTAACTTGSGACAAACTTATGTATTACTTTTCAGACAGCGCAAATAAGCTTCGACTCTTTGATTTGATTGTATTTGAGACAAAAAAAAAAAAAGAATAACAACCATACCATCTATGATTCAGTGGATTTTAATTATTAATTTTCAGGAATAYGCTATTTAATCATCTAAACACCACTGGCATCATAAATTGTACCATTTCAAACTTTCAGAAAATCATACAATAAGCAGAGTACAAATTTGTACTCATCTTCAGAAAAAAAGAATTCTAAGTATATCTTAGAAGAAAATGTCAGATCATGATTGACATAGACTAATTAAAAAAATTTTTTTTGAAAGAAATAACATGCACCATGGAAACATGTTTAGACATGGTTATACATGGCAACAATCTGGGATCAAGAAACTATTGCTGTTAGAATTGTCAATAAGAAAGCAATAAGCTGATGTCTAGGGATTCTATTAGTATTAAACAGTAGTGATTATCTTATTTTTGTTTGGTTACTTATTTCTTTTGAGGATAAGCACCTTAAAAATAATTTAATGATGATTTATTTTAGGAATTTCCAAGGTTTATGTTAAATGTAAGCTTGGGACAGAAAGTGTGGAGACGTCCAATGGCTGCAACAGAATATTAATTCATTGAAATAATCAAATTTCTCCATTAAATTTATGTATGCCACTTTGTAAAAATCTTTATTAGAAATTCTACCTCCTCTTTAGCAGTTTTTCCACTTGTCCCATTTTCACAGTCTCTAGTTGTTTTGTCAAATATATTACATAATTAAAACTATTAACATTGTTAAAAATCTCAATCAATCTCAATCATTCAAATATTAATAAAGAATTTAAAGACAAATATATTAAACAATAGAAATACTGGGGTAAAAGAAAGAGTGAAAATATAAATTTAACACTGTTCCTGAAGGTTATAATTTAAGAAGGAATGTACTTAGAAAAGATACCTAGAAAAGATACTTTGATATATATTTTTTTTCTGAAATTCATCTGCTTCACAGCTTAGGTTTTATTTTAACTGTTTTGCCACCAGATCTACAGCATAAAGTACTCAACATAAKGCTCTAATGCATACCCACCAGTTAATGAGAACGGAATGACTTTTGTGATGGGATATGGAATTTATGACTTCAAGATTATAGGCTCAAGACTATATAGTTTCTTAATCGTGTATGATCATTATTATGGAAAGCTTGTTCATCTGGCTGCTGTTGGGTTGGCTGCATGTTGGCTGCATGGGCGGGGAGGCTCCTGGTGCCAGGGGCTGCTGATGGCCCAGGCTGGTACCTGTGTGGCCAAAGAGGTGGGTCAGGTATTTCAGGGACATGGGGACCCGTGGCTGGGTAGGGGGTCAGGCCTGACAGGGCTGGAGCCGGCAGCACTGCAGCATCACGGGGCAACCACTGAGGACCCCTGGCAGGCAGAAAAGAGGGTCCCTTAGGCCCTGGACTCTAATGTTCAATGCACAAGGTAGAATTGGCAGCTTTGCTACAAAATCATTGCATCAAAACTTCACTTGGACATTTTAGACATAAAAAACATCTGAAGGTTCTAGTCTGCATACATATAGTCTAAATGAAATTAGGATAAATCAGAATCAATGATCTTATAGGACTGGGACTGTATATTTGGTGAAAACAAAGAGGGGCTACAGCCTCATCTAAATATTCACTGGTGCAAAAGAAAAGATATGGTTTCAAATCCAGTTTTCCTCCAGGAAAGTATCATAAGATATAAGGATTTCAGCAGCACTGGTATGACAGGGTGCCTACACTGTGCCAGAGACAAGGCTCAGACAGAATATAATTCCTCTGTTCATCTGCAGCAAAGGTTATGACTTTAGTTTACAGTTTCCTGTGTGAATTCCTCCTGGAGCATATATCAGTGCTACTTTATCTTCAAGATTAATTCAATGCCACTACTAAACCCTGTTTGCTCATCATCTTTGACGTCACATCCCAGGCATCTTCCTTGGCATCTGGAACATAATTCTATTTAAACTGATTTACCTATAATTTCATATATATGTTTATTGTTTCCTTAATCCATTTCAAACATTAAACGTGTGTGTGAACCTATACAATAACAAGAGATATCATTAAAAATATTGCTAAGATTAAGATAAAATTTAAAAAGAAACCTTTATTGATCAGCTAAATATGCAAATTTAGTTCTATAAGTAAACATAGAATAGCTGAATGTGTTGTGTTTTCTAACAGCGAGATATTATTTTCAGAAGAATATTTTAACATAAGCCTTTTCATTAATGCTGTCTTATGTGCTTCATACTTAYTTCCTCTCCCCATTTCCTCTGCCTAAAGTACCTGGACCTCCGTCAGAGCTACCTAATAGCATATCCTTACTGAGTAATATTTTCTGGACTTTGCTCAGTAGCTGTTCCCCAAATGCACATGCAATGGGAGTTGTTGATTTTTTTTTCCCCAGAACAAAGCACATACTGAAATGTAGATATACTTTCTGCATTGCTCAGGTAATGTAAAGAAGAAAAGATTTCATGTTTTCTTACTAAATTAAGTAAACCATGTTTTCATTCACTACAGAATACTCACTTATTTCATTAGATGTGAAATATAAATGACAGATAGCTCTACAAAAGCTGTGAAGAATGAGATGAGGAAGATTAATAGACAAAAGTAATAGTGGACAAGAAGTCTTAGCCTCTCCACTTCAAGGATCTTCTTTCTGCCACTCAGGTCAAAGCATTTGGAAACGGACTCCTACCTACTTTTTTTCTGCTATCCTTTAATCACTTTTGCCTTCTCATACTTTACYGATTTGTATATTTTTCTAAAAGTAGCCTGTTAAAGAGCTTTGCAGGTCAGGAAGGAATTTTCCAAATAAGATTGAAATTGGTGGTTGTCTGAAAAGTTTCTAATCTTCCTCACTGTTTTAGTTAAGTAGAGGACATTTTAGCTAATTTAGCCTGTGGGTGCTGTTCAAGTGAAAAACTGAAAGGCCACTTTTCACTAGTGTACTAGGATAAATGGGAGGCTTGAAATTCTTAAAAAAATGACCCTCTCAACATTCTCTTTTGTTTKTATGGAATAGATGGCTGCAAAATCTGAAGACCGCAGTGTCTACCCTGACCAAACCCATCAGTGTTACCTGATTTTCCTGTCTTTCTGTATTCACTTGAATATCCTAATTAACTGRAATGGTGTCATTTCAGCTAGATTAGCAATATTATTGCCCTCTAGTGGATTTATTTATTTGCAGTTTTATAAACTCTCCTGAAAACATCTGAAAAGCACATGCTCAGTAATATACAACTGTGAGYCTGAACTAGAAAACCTTCTAGATTTGAACATATCTCATCAGAGCCTTTTTGTCAGGATAATGTTTTTATTTACAATAAAATAATGTTGGACGACAGGAAAAATACTTCTATCACTTTCATAGTGAGTCAAGTCTGTTGACAGAGACAAAGGTTCAAAATCTATCCAGCAGTGGCACCAGCCAAGCAAATAGAGCACTATTGCATAAGACTCAGATCATACAATTGGACTGAGTGGGTAACTGTCATTTCAGTGTTGCAGCATGTGGATTAATCAGTCTCAATCACTTCCAGTCATTATTCATGTCTTATTGTAGCTTCAATACTTAGTTAATTTTTTTAAATTAGTCAGCATGTTAAACTTGCATGGCTTCTGCTGGAGACAGAAAGCAAGCCTAGGTTAATGCTCTATAAAATAAAAAGAGGAAATATTCTGACAAGCAACAGAAGAGAATATTAGAAGCATGATGCAGCATTGTCAGGGCAGCATGCACTGATAATATTTTTTGAATCATTTTAGAACATTAAAATTGAAAAGACAGGTCTAACAAAGACAGCTGAGTAAAGATGTTAATGTATTTTAAGAAGCACCCACTAGGTTAAGTGCTTAACTCATTGACTTCAGAGAGTCCTGTTTAATGAGCCTGACTTGCCACTGTAAATTGCAGTGAGCTTCAATCATCTGCATAGTCAGGCCCCTTCAAATGTGTGCAAATGTGGCCTTTATGCCAAAAAATGAATTATATCTTATATATTTTAATTTGAAACAGAACTCAGTCTAAGTCTCCTTGGGATGTGTATGAATTTTTATGAAATACAGGCTAATTGGAGTAAACCGTGACTTTGCAAATATCACAAATCTAAATGTACTAGCAATTCTAAAATTAACACAATTTGATCATTTAACTTTTCTTAAATGTCTACTGAGTGTTGTTTTAAGTATCTGGAGTTCATCAATGGACTTATTTCACACAATAAGGGCAACATAAGTATTCATTAAATGATTCATTATTTTGCCAAACCATGGTGGCTTTCAAAGTCTGTCTGGAAGAGGCTGACGGCTGTAAAGTCCAYTGTTGATCATTTGAAGTATATGAAATTGTTTTGGATTTACACCGTGTCACTATATCCCTGAGGGCATCAGTAGGCCTTAACTATTCTGAGCAGCCTCAGCTGGAGCTTCAGCCACCCACCCTGCCCATGGGTGCAGAGGTTCCACTCAAGCACAGGTCGGGATACCCAGGTCTGTCTGCCCAGTGCTGTCTCCCAGTGTCCTGGGTTGCTGGACTTCCTGGACAAATCTTGGATTGGTATCATAGATATCATGTCTCTAATCATCTCCCCCTGTCCCTAATGGGACAACCCAGATGGACCTTGGACCTAACTTGGCACCTTGCCTGGTCTGGGGCTGCCAATCAGCCTTGTCCCTCTCACCAYCTGCCCTGATGTGGGGCTGTGTCGTGTTTGGGGATGGCGCTGCCTGCTTGTGCCACACTTGCCCTCAGCTTGTCCTCTCTTGTGGAGAAGTCCTTGCTGCTCCCTGGCACATGGGCAAATAAAAATACTTTTCTCTCACAATTTTACATCTCCAGKCAACAAATTAGGACCAGATATGTATTTGCTTGAACTTTATGAATCWTGTTTAATGTTTTTGAGTTTTAAGGGCACAGAAGACCTCCATAGATCACTCATGAAGAATTATGGACACATTTTTATACTTTGTATTTCTTGCACTGCTAAATATTTCTAATCTAGTGTTATTCTGCTTCTGTCATACAGGAGCCTAATGCATTCATAAAAATCACCTTTCACTTATAAACACATTTCAGAGATTTATAACTAGTTGTATAATCATATTTACTGTTACGCTTTATCTACACTTTAAAATTTCTCTTCAGATTGCATAATTTGCCAACTGTGACCTCACTCTGCATGTTGATTTTGGTAAAAATTATATTGGGGCTGTAAGGGACGGGGCGATGTGGTCGCCCTAGTGCTCAATGCGAGCAAGCACACAAAGGCCAAGGCACACAGTGGTCAAAATAAGGTTTTTATTACCTGCATTTCTGCACGGGGGCTCCCTAGTTTACCGGTAGGAGGAAGAGAATGACAGGGAGGTTCCAGGCACCACTTGGGATCAGTGCATGTGATCGTCTTATGTTACAATTCAACCGGTGCTAATAGCAGGTAAACAGCATGTAGGCACCATGTGGTAGAATGTATGATAGCAAGTACGGTCTGTATATGTGGTGTACGTGACGTGGCCATAAGCTCAGCATGGAGTATAGAGCCCCAGAAGAGTCTGGCCAGCCCCCATCACCCATCTCCTCAATTTCTTCTGCATCCTATTCCTCTACAGGGACCCTGATAAAGGACTTTAGTGTGTACCTTGCACAATCTCGTAACTAAGGTCCTGCAGGAGGTTAGCAGAACTTGCACTTGGCAATGCAAGTGTGGGCAGATACCCGATATCCTTTACCCCTTTCTAGAAGAAAGTAAATAAATGGAAAGAGGATCTATCAAACCAATATCGTCTGTCATAACAAAAGCTTGACCAGATCAACTCTTCCATCATTGAGATATCATAGTTACTGATACAAAACATGGCATGGTTTCTGATAGCAGTGGTGAGAAAGGTGCAAGGTGAGACCTGTACTGACAGCATGCACATGGTTCTAGCCCGAGGCCATTCCTGGGGAGATCAAGTATAGAACATTCTATGTGAGGCTGTCGAAGTAAAGCAATTATTTAGGTGGTCATAACCAACTATCATCCAGCACTATATTATATCAAAAAGGACTACTAATGTAGATTCCTCGTGTTATGTCATCAATCTGCCATTCTCACTGAGTTTGAAATATGCTTGAGAATTTCTCAAAACTCTGTGAAATGATAGGATTGGCTCTTATGGATAAGACTGAGAGAATTTATGGCAATATTTATAGATAAGAATCTAGTATGAGTTCTATGAGACATTGAGGTAGTCAATTTTAACTGAAAATTTGCAGTCACTTCCCATAAGATATGTGGCTTTATTTTAATAATCTATATTTAAATTTTCTAGGAAGCAACATGCAAATATCTTTGCATTAGATAAATAAGATTTTTTTTTTTTTTTTTCCATTTTAGCTGATTTCCAGCATGAGAAACAAAATCATTTTTATTTGGACATGTCAAGAAATACTATTGTAGGGTTTGCTTTATCTCAATGGACTCCATTAATATTGTTTGCTCCTCTATAAATTTGGTATATTACATATTGTATTTGGTATATTAATGCAATTGAAAGGCAAACAGGTTTCATTAGCTGACCTGTCTTATTTTCCTTTTCTGAAAGTACCCACAAAGTTTGCCATATTGTATAACACCAAATGGTATTATTTTATTTTAATGTAATGGCACAATAACCTTTTATACTTAACATCTTACTCTTTGCCCTGAGACATCTTACTCTGAGAATGCCCTTATTATTATCTCAAGGCCATAGTTGCCATTTAGTGGGTATTTTGAAGAATGAAAATGTGTATATCATATCTCTGCTTCTAATGAAAAAATGTCTGATTGTAATTTCAAAAATTGTACTTAAGATTGTCCCTGTGAATTTTGATTGATTTGATACCAATTTTTTTTACAAGGAATCAGAAACTGTTTTGAGGACCTCCTTGAAATCAAACTCGGAAGGCAACATTAGTTCATTTGTTAGTAGGGCAGAAAAATGCCTGGACCCAAGAACATCTTTTATTTTGGGTTCTTTTTTCTTATTTTTGATTTTTTCTTAAGCATTTTGTTGTTGCCATTTCAATATATTCCTGGCAATCTCCAGATTTAAAGTCTCTTCTCCAAATTTAGTCATGCAGTAATAAAGCTACATAGTTCTACTTCCTGATCTCATCCTATTACTTCATTGTTTCTTCGCTGAATTCTGGAAATCATGATGTTTTCAGATGGCATCATTTTTCCTGCTTTCTCTTAGATGCATTTATATCTCATCCTTACCACATATAATCAATCTCCTGTCTGTGYTTGAAAAGAATATTCCCTCATTCAGCTTGAATCATCATTTTTAATCACTTATTTTTTCTCCTAAATTGTTTGTATTTTCTGCTCTGCTTCTTCCTTACCAGGGAGGAATATGAAAGTGGCCTTCTGAAGTATGTCGCAAACAACTTACAACTAACAACAGCTACAAAAACTGCAAGTGCCTGCCAAAGAACAGGGGAAGAGGCAGAGCCATTAACAGGAGACTGTGAAAGACTGTTGCCCAAGAAAGGCTGATGCTCTTAAAGGATGTAGCAGAAAGTTAAGCTCATGCTCTATCTCTCATTCGGTCTGATGGGTTCCCCTCTCCCCTTTATCCATTTGTTCTCCTTCATCCTTTGCATACTTCCTTACAGCTAATTTGAGCTTTGTAGGTAACTGATCTTGTCTTATGCAATCCAAAAATATCCAAGAATTTTATTTTCACTTCTCATGTAGCATGAAGTGGAGGTCTTGGCCATGACCTCCTCTTAGGAATGTAATACAGCCTTTGCAAAGCTGGCAAAACTTTAAAATTTATGATTGGTATGACTGAAACCTCCTGAAGCATTCCATTAGAATACACAGGAGTCCCACATAAAATTAGGATAACTGAAGGATTTTTATGATAATTTAGGATAATTTCAGAAGCATCTGGAATTAAAAGAAGGKTAAGTTCTAGGTTAATCTAATGCAGAACTAATTATCTTCAGTTACTCACCAGAGCCCATATGAAAATGGCAAAGGGGATAGCAACGTGACTGATAAACAAATAAACAAACAGATACTGTCTCTGCCTATATTGCCAAAGAACAAGTTGTTCACTTCATCTAACCTCCTGGTAGATTAGATGAAAGATGCACACTGATTGGAACTAATTTTCTTTCTTTCTCATTCATGACTTTAAAAGCACATAGTAACTTCCTTTTCCGCAGCTTGGTGAAGTGGTGTACATGATTTTAGGATGGGACTTTTGAGGAATCTGTGGAAATAGAAAGACATTTCCTGATTCTGGTTCTTTTAGTACGGTCTAAAATCAAAGCAAATACTGTTTTTTTGAGTAAAATGAGTGCGTATATTAAGAGGACAAATACCTGGGAGAGAATATTATTTTCTTTCTGATTTCAAGAGGAGGAGAGGTGATACTGAAGAGTGACATTAATTTTCTCAGACATTTTAAAAGGGAAGATTTGGTCCCTGAACCTTAATACTGCAGTCCATGTTCCTAGCCCATGTTTTTTTTCTTCCCCTGGCCTTCAATTTACCTACAGCTGAGGAGGAATGGAATGTATTTGAGCTGCTCTGACTAGTTGCTTAGTTTACAGSTACAAGACTCATCTACTCAAAACCTTCTCCAGTGTTTACTATTGACTATAATGACTATAGACTATAAAAACTATGTCTTTTTTGAAAACAGATAACTAAACAAATAAATACAATCCTGATACTTATTCTAGTTCACTAGAATATTCATAAACAAACACAACCAAGAAACACAATACTGAAATGAATTATTTTAAAAATGTGAATGTGTATTTGCAGAAATCATTCCTTAGCTTGCTTTAATGAAAATTGCTTGCATAACACGTAGGTTGCTCAATAAAAGGTCGTGTCTCTGCATGCCTCTCCTTGTGTATGCTCTGAACAGACCTGATGTCTTATTTTGTTTTTCTGTTTTCATTTTTGCTTGTCTATTGTTCTGTTCATTCAAAGGTTTCCAGGTGTATGGGCCACGAATTTGAAAAACACTACATGCTCAGACATGCTTGTTCTTCCTCCAGGTCTTCACTCTTGAGGCTAAATCTATGGTCTTCTTGATTGCAACCAGATATGGTGAGCAATGCACCTAGCCATCTTGAAATGACCCATTTACAGCTGCATTAATAGGAGAGTGGTCTCCAGTTGTGTGGATTAAGGTCTGAAAGCTGCACTACCCTTTTAGTCTTTCCTCCGCTAGGAATAGTTTGCAGCTTGGCAAATATTCTAAGTGGGGAGACAGAAACTAGAAGAGTTCCAACTAGCTACCAATAGTCATTTGAAACACTTTATTTTACATATTTATTTATATTTATTTTATTCAGTCACCAATATGGGGAAAGTGATCTAGCAAATACTTTTTATTATGCTGTTGTGGTCAGGGTTGTTAGTAATTCAGGATCCTCAAGTTCATGTTTTAAGAAGGACAAGAAGATGCCTTCAGTCTAATTATTATCATTTGCATAGGGTTCAAGCAGAACTTTATCATTTCCCAATATGCAGAAGTAAGTTCAGAGACTGTATTGGTAACTATTCCAGTGAGCTATGAGTTTTGGCAAGTGAAATCACTTCCCAAAGCTGCACATGCCATGATTACATCACAACCGTATTATTGTCATCATCTTCTCAGAATGGCAGCCTCATATACTTCTAGCCAAATAAATTTTTAATCACTAAATGAAAAGCTTTTAGTTGCAAGAGCTAAAGAAAAATATATCATCTGTCAGCAAAATGAGAGGCAAAAATACTAGGGCTTCAGAGAGTGCTCCCATTAGTCAGACCACTAATGTGTGAGAGCCTAAAGAAATTCCCATCATATGAAGATCTTTCCTGACAAAATATGAAACAATGAAACTAGAGAAACTTGTCTTTAATACASAGATAGACTTACAGTATGAACTAGAGAAATGCAAAAATTTCTCTGTCCTACATTCATACTCAAAGACTGGAACAAGAATAAAAAAACCCACTACCTATGGAATTCTACACCCAGATAAATCCAAAACAAAAATACATTTACTGTTCTGTAAAGTTTTGATTGCATTGCTTTCAAATATTTTAAAATAGATGAAATTATAGAAATGTGAAGATGAGGAAGAGACTTGAATGGGTCGCCTTGTCAATCCATTCTGCTTTGAGGCAGGACTGTTCAGAAATCTTGTTTACTTTTAGAACATGAAGCAAGGGGATTTTCATGATCTCCCTCTTCCACATCCTTTTTTTCACTAACTCTGTAATGAAAATTTCGCATAGACCTTCATAGGACCTGTTTCCTTGAAGAGGTAAAGTGGAGAGCAATAGCCCCTTTCCAGTTTGATATAAAGCTACTGAAMATTGCACTTGGACAATATTATTTTTAAACCTCTTCTGGTAATTTTACTTCACCATGTAAAATTGAAATGATGGCTACTGCTAAAGACTTGGATTTCTAAAAACTATATATTAAGAAAGGAACTTTTTTCATCATCTAGTCATGCACTATCCCACTTTTTCAGACTTAAATCCCCACTGCCCTTCATTTAAAAAATACATTGAAGTGATTGGTGAATATACGAAGTAGAATGGAAATATTTTTATCACCATGGCAACAAAATGCCTCGGTGGGGAACAGAGCATTCAGCTATAACATATAAAGCAAAAAGGTTACGTAGATTCGGGACCTGAACCATCAGAGCTTAAAAATGCAAAATGTGAATTGTTTTGATTCTATGGGAAGTTAGGAGAATGGAGATATCCCAGAAGCCAGGGATGCTATGATGCCAGATGTTGTTGTATGAAGTATCATTGAGTAACCTGAAATTCCCGAGGCTTTGAAAAGCCCATATCTAATGATAAACGTGCTAAGAATATGTGGTATATGTTGGCAAACTTCATTCCTAAATCGCTATCTTTTAAAAGGGAAAAAAAGCTAAAAGAATCCAAGGAACTTTATAATGTAATTAGGAAAAAAGAGTAAGTATTTATAAAATGGTTTAATAAAAAAGCCCCTTTAATATATTCCAGAACCATTTTTGAATACAGCAATAATCACGATAGACTTAAGATGTAATTCCACAGACTTAAGAGTTTATCTGGAGTCCGTATTTTATTAAAAATGAAAACAACATTTATATTACTGTATCTTATCACATACGCATTAATCTGTTCTCTCATGTGTTGGCAAAATATTTAGTTGTACTTTGCTACAGGAAATTATTAGGTCACAAGTAAATTTCCCGAGACAGATTCTCAGGTAGTAAAAATTGTTAGTACTATTGCAAAAAATGCAATTATCATGATCCATGTGCTCTGAATCCCCACATATATGCCAGAAGTGTGGCTGCTTTGTATTTTTAGGGCTGAATAGATGATTAACTATAAAAGATTTGATTTTTGCTTCCATCTTTATTCCTGGGGTACATGTTTAAAAGTGTTTATTTTTCAAAAATATCTTTTAATTCGCAATAAGTTTTGTATGAGCCTGGATAGCTTTCTAAATCAACTGATTATTAAAGTTCTCTGAATGTTCTCGGCATGGAGATATACTTACAGATGTATTTGAATTCCTCTTCTAAATGCAAAATTAGCTATTCTCATTGATTATTGATCATTTATGTGGTTTGAATATAAATTCTATCTCTGTGCACATTCAATTTTTTAACCCTAAAATTTTATTTTTCCAATGTTTCCATGGTAAGCTTTTCATTGAACATTTTCTAGTTAAGAGAAAAAAAAAATCCACTACAGATCCAACTCATCTCACTCTTCTAATAAAAGAGGC
Organism: Nothoprocta perdicaria; assembly: GCF_003342845.1. NCBI lineage: Eukaryota > Metazoa > Chordata > Aves > Tinamiformes > Tinamidae > Nothoprocta > Nothoprocta perdicaria. The sequence continues at coordinate 1,798,445 of NW_020454339.1, read as the reverse complement.
ATAAAAACATTTTAAACTAAATTTCTTTAGCAACTCTAGTCTCACAGATAATTAAAGTTTATTTACCTACTTGGTAAATAAAAAAATTAACATATAAATTCAGTGCTCAAGGATGAACAGTGAGATTTGGTAAAACACAAGTTTCTCAAATGATTACTGGGCAAGATTTCTTTTGTCTAAACTCTTCTCTCAATTATCTGTATGCTCCTGTAAGCATTTCGTATATAGGTATCACATACATTTTGTTGAATACTAAGCATGTAAGAATATCCTGTATTCGACATACCTGCATGGGTTTAGAAAAGCAAGAAGTGTTTCTCTAAGAATGATCTCCATCTACCTTCTGGCAGCTTTCTGGCCGGTTATATAATGAACATCTTGAGACTATACTGTTCTTACTAAAAGYAACCACAGTCTGGACTAGGTCTTTCTTTGTGTTACAATCAAAATAATCACTTATTCCTAACAATGTCACTCTCATCTCCTCTATCCTCTAGAAATTTTACTCACCGTGGCAAAGAAACATATTTTTCAAGATGTGAGGAACTGTCTAAGGGTACAAATGTTTTCGGCAGCTTTTGAGTCAGTGAGAGTTGATGGCCCAGAAGTCTAGTAAAGCCTCTCATCTCTTGAAGCCTATTGCATGAAGAAGGTGACTCTTCACAGGGAACAGCTGGGCACAGCAACAGTGGCAATAACACGAAATTATATAGAGCCAGAAAGGCTCTCAGAACAATTAACAAACTGAGCACCTGCAATATCTATCAATTCAAGTAAATCCTGTATACACAAGTGTTGACTAAGCAACTAAATACATAGTACTAACTGCACTTATACACAGATATATATATATATATATAAATAATGAAATTTCTAATTTATTCTTCCCTTCTCCCATTTTTAATTCATCCTTTTCCACCACATCACTATGAAATAGATGAAGTGTAAGTCTGAGGCTTTCAGATATGCCTGTGGAGTAGGCTTGTCCAGTTTCCATAAAAATTAATGAGAATGAGGCGTTCAAACCTGTTAGGTGGCCTGGAAATCTCAACCTGAAAGCTGAGTGCTATTTGGAAGCCTCTCTCAAGCTGTAGGTCTAAGCATAATTCTGCCTCTTCTTTAGTTATGCATGAGTATGAACATATGCTTTGGATGTCGACTGGGAACCCCCTTAATGATATGGAAATACTGCATGGTTCATTCCTGTGATTTTATGAGGTGTCTTGCAAGACAGAAGTTGGAAGAAAATAAAATTGAGAGGAACAGGAAAAAATCCCAAAAGAAGACAGAGGAAAGATCTGAAAAATCTGTGTGTCTTAGAGCATGGAAATTAAAAAATATATAATTGAAAATATACAAATCTACTGGCTTACTTTAAGAAATGTAATTTAAAGGTCTAAAAAGGGTTCTGAATGTATTTGAATTTGTATTTTGTACACAGCAAAAATTTGCCTGTGGTGTCTTGGAAATAACTTATTTATTTTTCTTGTGACTTTGTTTTTCCTAAATTGCACAGGTCACATCAGCCTGAACCAGTAAGATTTTCTAAAAGACCATTTCACAATTTACCAAGTTTCTCTCTATTCCTCTCAGAGTACACATAGGCAATTAGACTGCTTATCTAGCTCCTCTTAGGTTGCCAACTTCACCTTTACCATTAGCTATGTACAAACATTTTTCTTCAAAGTGTAATAAATAGTTTAGCACCAGAAAAATAATGAATTTAAATCTGTTTCTGATGCTCTATGCTACTAATACCTACAACACAATCATATATACAGGCAGGTTTGAAACAAGTCTTTGTAATACTGCGGCAAGATACTTAAGGGACACCGTAAACAATTCATGTAGCCCCTTTTCAGAAGGAATGCTCGAGAAAATTAAGATTGGATACCAGATCCTAAGAAATGTCTCCCTCCAGTAACTGTATCTACAACACCTTGACCCTTACAATATGGTATCTTGAAATTCCTGTTGTTGCACATGACTGCTGTTGAAATAGCAAAAACAGCTACATGGACATGAAAAAAAATGAATGCTGAAAAAAAATAAAACAGTAAAATTCAGTTGAAGCTCAGTTACTTTAAACTCATGCCCATCCTCTCTGTCCAAGGCCACCTTGGCCACCTAAACTAAAACCATCTATACGATAAAGTGTTAATATAGCTCTTATTGAGAAGTAAACTATATTTAAAACAGAAGAACTAAATATTGCTTAATGAAAGGAGCAGAGCCAAAAAAAAAACACAAAATGGAATCAGGTTCAAATTAATATTCCACAATGGAATATTTATTATCTCACTGCAACAGGTGAGATAATCTCTTACAGTGTAACTGGATCCTGGGTGTGATGCACTTTCAAATAGTGCAGCCCTAGCAGACCTCTGTCTGCCCTAGTATGCCCAGAATTCCTTTCTGAGCCTTTCCTTCCCTTCATCTTTCCTACTTTTTTTCACTTGGGATACTGGGTTTAAAACAGCCCACCAACACTTCCATATTCTCACACTCAAAAGCATGTATTTCTGAAATTGTTAAATGTTGCTTATTGGATCATTTCAGCACACCAGCTACAACGCTGAGATTGTAAATGAAACTCAAATACTAGTCTCATGAGAATATGCATTATTTTATAGTGTTCTTTGACCTGCTCACTATTTCTCAAATGACAAAAAATAGGAAACTTGAGAAAAAGGATGCTAAGATTACCCTAAAGCGGAAATAAAGTTTGCCAATAAAAGGGGAAAACAAATGGGCTGTAATTGGAGGAGTCTAGACATAGGGAAACTGAATCCTCTGTGCGTGACTTTTCCTCTCTCACTTGAATAGCCATTTCTATCAGATAGGTATCTGTCAATTTGGGTGTATCTATATTGCAGAACACAGCAATATATGAGCTTAACCTTAGATGAACTCTGTGTCTTGCAGACTGGCTTCTTCAGATAGTCTTTCAAGTGGACTCCCTGAAAATACATTTTCTATTGTTCATAGTGCTCTCTCTTCACAAGTGCAGCCTGCCGGCTTTCCACTTCAAACGGCTCTAATGACCCAGGCTCATATTTGAATACTACACTAAGATGGCCTTAAGGAGACACATGTATTCTATGTTTCTCAGGGAAGTGAATCCACTTCTAGGGCTTCCAAAGAGAATTTTTTTTTTCAGTATCTCATCTTTAATTTCATGTAAAAGTAAATATTAAAAAACTCTATGCCTCAAAGATAAAATTCCCCTTAAAAAGTAAGTCAAGTATGACTTGACGCATTGTTGCCTTCCTCAGACTGCAGAACACCACCTCTACAAGATGCAATAATTTAACTAATGGCACAGGCAATTAACTCTGAAACTCATCAGTGCTATTTAAATGCTAACATTTTTACCTATTTAATTGATACTCACTTTGCCAGACATATGGGACATTCCATAATCTTAGGTTCACTCTTCAAGTGAAAAATACCATTTCTCTCTAATTCCAGTTGGCCAGATTTTCCTTTCACTGGTTAACTCAACAAACATTAATTTATGCTGTAAACATATTTTAAAAAATTGTAGTGAAAATGCACTGAAGCCTGCAAATAGGCAGTGTAAAATTACTGTCCGTGAGCAACATAATCAGTGACACAGGTTCTAAGTACAATTGCACTTTTTATTTTATTAATCTATTTATATATATACATATATAAATCTACTTTAATCAATGTTGCTATAGAACAGCCAGGTTGCAGCAACACAAAAGCAGGGATAATTACCTTCCAAAGTATATCCAACTTAATATAGGGTTTTTAAGGCTTTTATGTTTATAGGAGCCACTCAGGAATGAAAACTTTTAATATTTATAAAACAAAATGTTTATGAAAAATGCCTGTTTGCTTCTTTGTTGACTAAATGTTTTAATATTCCCAAGAGTACTATGGGCATTTCAGTCACCTTTCAAGCTGTTCTGTTATGCCAGAATATTTTCTCAGAATGCCTTGCTTCTTTCTCCTCAAGTCCGTTACTTGCTCTGTGTAATGTATTATTTTGTCAGTTTTTAACAGTATCAGTCTCATATAGAAGGCCCTTTGTAACCTGGAGGAGAGAATGTTCAACACGAACTGTTAAACACTTGCAACGATAGCTGAGCTGCCATTCTGGCATCCTGGTAAACTCAGGAAGCAGCCACCAACACAGCCCAGAAGACAGAGGGACCATATGTGAGGCCTTGGGCGTAGGAAACGCTTTCGCTGGATTTCACACACATTGTGGAAATCGCTGCTGCACCTGCAGCCAAGTATCAAAAAGCATGGAGAGAATGCACCACGAGTGGGAGTGAAAACACCAGCAAGCAAACTGTCATAAAGCAGAGAAAATAAAGTTTGATGTAACAGCTAGACAGGAACTTGGCTGTTTCAGTAGCTTTTTTCAGAGCTGTTGTTCACTATTAACCCCATATCAACTTATGTTATTAAAAATGTTATGAAAATATTGAAAAAAAAGGAATTATTTTGTTAATGTGTCCTTCATGATGTTTTTCRTCCTCTATCTTCTTCCTCTTTGTAATGTATTTCTCTTGGTCCTCAGCTACAGCGTAGGTATTTTCTATYCCTACTTCCCTACTTTCTATCCCTATTTTATTTGGTCATTTCTCTAAGGTTCAGGAAATCAGAAAACACTTGATCTAGGACTGAAAAGGACCCGGTCACCATGAATATCAAAATAAGTAAAGGCCTCACAACTGTCTCATAAGAGATTTTGCCCTCAAAATAGCTTTTGAGACAGGGAAATTACACTGTAAACTAGGAACAAATGCTTGGATTAGATTTCCAATTTTGCTTTCCTATAAACGTACTCCCTGTTCAGTTTGCTAATTATTGCTAGTAATTGGTAAAGAACAGAAGAAAATATATAGGTATTTTATACAGTTAAAGATGGAAATCTGCAAGACGCTTTAAGAGTTAACGTCTTGAATCATCCACGTATTTCAACATATAGCTCTTTCCACCTGGATTTTTCTTTATTCCATGAAAAAGGTGTAGGTTGTATTCTACCTGTAAGGGGTATGTAGCCTATTTCACCTTTCCTGTTGTCTTTTCTGTCTTCTTTTTACAGTCTCATACTCCCAAAGACAGATACTTACAAAGAGCCCGTTGCATGGAGTTTTAAATATCCATATTCCCCTCTTCCTTCTTACACATCCCATGAGGCTCTGACCCTCCTCCTACATATTCCTGCCCACAGATTACTTATAAATATTCAAGACCCTTTCCCATCACTGCTGGCATTTCTTCCCTCACACAAGCATCTTGAATTATATTTTTCACTTCAAAGATCTTTTTTGCCCTTCACATGGCTTTTCTCTTCCCTTGGCACTCATAGTCATACATTGCTGCTCTCTTTCCCCACCAATCTCTCTCTTTATCTGAATGGCCTCTCTCTGTCATAAACACATACAAATATTCAGATGCTTTTGTTCCCCACAGGTCTGTCCTACTGTTTTAACCCCACTGGTGCTTTTCCTCTTCCTTTTGGTAACGGATATAGTGTAGAGGAAGGAGGCTGCTGTATTCATAGCTCYGTGCTTTCTATAACAAATACAGCAGTACTGACACAGGAGATGAATGAAATCACACTACAGGAACATATCTATTTCCATTTCCGTTTCCATTTCCACATATTACAGTAATGACATACTGTACAAAATAAAGGAGCAAAAATAGAGCTAATGCTCACTATGACAGAAAACAAGGAAAAAGCCCTTTAGGAGAAGGAGAGAAACAAGAGACTATATAAAGGAAATACTGCTTTGACAGCAGTTATAGCAGTTAAAACATACATTAATAAAAGGAAAGAGATTATTGAAATATTAGAAGCAGGTTTATTAAGATGATAAAACCCAAACCATTGCACTGAGAATGGACAGCAGAACTATAATATTATCAAATCTCTACAAGAAAGAGACTCTACCCTTCCACTATAAAGTTTTTTTTCCAAATGCAACTACCTTCATATATTAGAAAGCTTTTTCTAACATCAAATCTGAACTTTGAGTAATTTAGTTCATTTATTTTTCCTTCATGCAGAACCCAGAAAAAATCAAATACTCATGTCCTTTCTACAGCAACACTTTCCACATAGAGCGACTATTTATCTGCTCGCTTCTCAGACTAAACAAACTTTCAACTTTTCCGCATATGTCTTACATTCTAAATGTTTTGTTATTTTCCTCTGTACTCTATAGTTTGAGACCAAACAGTTGGCTTCGTCAAGCCCTAGCATAAAACTCAGCTGTCCTGTCAGATGTACTGCACACCTTTTAACACATTGCACAATGAGACTTTTCCCTTCTCCAACTGCAGCATGCTGCTGACTCATATTTACAGTCCATTACAGCCCCCAGATTCTTTTCGGAAACGCTGCTCTTTTAACAGTATTGTTTTGCTTTTACTTTTTTTTTCTCCTAAATATAATTTGCATTTTTTCAGTCTCCAATTTCTTCTTGATGTTTTTGGTCTATTTCTCCATTGTGCAAACRTAATTTTGATTTTTGATACTGTCCTCCAAAATGCCTACAGATTCTTTGAGCTTCCTGCTGATTCYATCATCCATGTCACTAATGATGTGAAGCACATAAAATGCCTTCAATTTAGTTAACATGAAAAACATGGTATCTATCACACAAGGGATTCCGTTTAAATTCTATTTTTGGCAGAACATGATGGAGAACCCACCACATTCCTCATGCTCTAGTCGTTAGGTGTTATCAACATTTCATGGGTCTAACGTGAATGTGTTTTAATTCTAGCTTTCCAGAATTCAATCATCTATTTGAGAGGTGTCTTCTACATCATGCTGAAACCACTTTAGATTTTGAGAATTACGGGCAAAAATAATTTTTCAAATCTTGGAATTGCTTTTAAGTACGTACCTGAACAAGATGCGCATTTCAACAGCTTGTCTCATCAACGTTACGGACCAGATCACCTTCTTCTGACTTGATAATCCTGTTAACATACCAAAGGGTTGCATAAAATGCCCTGTTAACCATAAAATTGCAACAAAAAAATGCAAGTTTTTAATCTGTGCTAATCGCAAGGCATTCTGAACATCACAACATCCAGATTACAGTTGGCTACGCTGTGTTTGATTCATACTTCCTGTCTTATAAGCATRTGACCACATTATTTGGCAGTACAAGATTTCCAGTTACCCTATTTTTTGGTAAGTGACTCGTTTGTGCCATTGYTAACCGCACTATGACCGCTTCACCCCCTGTGAACTGTACCAGCAGTGATTTCACACTTTCCTCGGCGGGCACTGAAGGCACGAGGCCCTTTGGGCCCCGCCGGTGGCTACGTGGCGACCGAGCCGCCTCACCCGCCCCGGGGGCTCTGCGCTAAGGGCCGGGCTCGGCCCCCGCGCCGCTGCACGGCGGCGAAGCCAGCGAACGTGGCAGCAGCCAGTGCTGCCGCCCCGGCGGCCGTTAACGGTCGCGTTAACGGTCACCTCAACGGCCGCGAGGCAGCGCGCGCCTGCCCTCATGCCCCCTCCCTGGCGCGGGGCCGTGTCTGGCTGAGGGGGACGGGGCTGGGGCCGGGGCCGCCTCCGCTCCGCGGCCGCCTGCGCGAGGCCCCGCCGGGCGCGACCCGCCCCGCAGCCGCGGCGCGGAGCCTCGCTCCAAGGGCCGGGCGGGGCGCTGTGGATCCCGGCTGAACGTTCTGGAGCGGGGGGGCGCCCAGCGGAGCCGAGCGGAGCGGGAGGCGGCCGCGCCGGGCCAGCCTTCCCCGCCAGCAGGAGGAGGAGGAGGCGGCGGCGGCATCGGGGGGAGGAGAAGGAGGAGGAGTGGAAGGAGGAGGAGGAGGAGGGCGCCGCGGAGAGGCGGCCGCCGCTGCTGGGCAGAGCGGAGCCGCGCAGGGGCTGCGGCTGCACTCGGACGCCACATTCCCTCCTGGCGGGGCTGGCGGAGAGGATGAGCCAGAGCTGACCCCGCTGCCGCCGCCGCTGCTGCCGCTGCCGCCGCCGGCGGGGCCGAGGGGCGGCTGCCGCTGCCTCCTCCTCCTGCCGCTCCTGCCGCCGCCGCTGTGGGTGAACCTGCGCTGCCGGCGCTCCGCCGACACGGGAGGGGGCTGGTTTGTTTGTGTGCCTGCCGGGGGAACAGCGAGAGAGAGGGCGGACAGCGGGATCTTCCATCCGTTGAGGCACGCTTCACTATGGTCGTACTCGCATCCAGCACTGGAAGCCGGTTGGATTTCGTGCCTCAGCCCAGGGTGTTTTTCTTGCAAGCCTTCCTTTGGATTTTATGTGCGGCGGCGTGCAGAGCGGAGCAGTATTTCAATGTGGAGGTGAGCCCGGCCGTCCGCGCGTGCGAGCGGGTTCGCTCCCTTGGCGCGGTCGCCTCCCTCCCTCCCTGCCCTCCGCAATTCCCCGAGAGCCGAGGAAATGCGGGCGCGTCCGGGTGGGCTGCTGGATGCGCCGCCCCGCGCTGCCCCCCGCGCCTCGGCCCTGCCGCGAGCCGCGATGAATGGAAGGAAGCGCGGGGGGCGCGGGGAGAGGAGCCTGGAGGCGCCTCCTGCCCCCGCGTCCCACAGGAAAACAACAGAAAAGGCTTTTTGTGCCGGCGCCCCCCTCCACTTTAACGGAGGGAGTCGCTGCTAGAAATAGTGAAGCAAACGGCGTGAAGGTGCAACTGCAGCGCAAAAGTTAGAGGGTGCGGAGGACCAGGATTTTTCTCTGAGAGAGACAGAATTTGGGAATACCTCGATAAGGCAACCCTAGCAATTTCCTGCTGCCATAAAACCCCAGTGAACGTGCATCTCAGTCATTGCWCGGTACACTCCCAGTTTTGCAGTTTTGGGCTTTACATAATGGCTTTCAATGAGCGATGCTCTTTGACGGACTTTCCCTCTTGCATGTTTTCCTCATTCCTTTTTTTGCCCCCTTGTCACTCTACYTCGAGCCTTCTTCCTTCATCTGTTCCAGTGTGATTTCTTTTAGCCTGATGCTGTCCAAGTCCCTCATCTTTCTTGCTGCATGTGTCTTTCCCGATCTACATTGGCTCTTTCAACTTCCCATACATTTGATTCCTCTTTGCTCTTAGGTCTGTGTTTCCACTCTTACTTATGTCCCGTCGGTCCCACTCCAAACTTTCTCCTGCCCTGATGCACCGCCCGTACTGACTCTTGTGTCTTCTCTTTCTTGCCTTCTCTGAGCTCTTTCCCTGGTGGAAACGAAGCCTGTGCCTATTGCTGTCTCGCACTTAGATGCACTAGCTTCTCTCTCCTCCTGGAGCTCTTGTCCTCACTCGGGCATGCTCCTTCTCGCCCCTTCCTATGGCAGGGCTACTCCCACACACGCTCCTCTGCCCCTAGGCTTTCTCCCTTTTTCTCTGAAGTTCCGCTCTGCACTTCCTCTCCCTCTGCCCCATGCAAAATCTCCTTAAACATAAAAAAAAAACCCACTTTTTCTTTTTTTCCTGTGTTCGCTTGACCCTTTCTACCAATGTATCCCCTCACCACAGGGGATGCTGTCCCAGTGTAACACCCCGCACCTCCAGCTTCTCTCTGTGCTTCACATCTCTCCACAAAGTATGATCCCTTCACCCCGTCATGAAGGTCTCCTCTCTTCACCATTATCCCTTTGCTTTTTCTCTGTCTGTCTCTGGAGATACTCTTGGTTATTATTTTTGGCACRTCCATCTCTCCCCTCCCGACTGACCGTGAGCTCTCTCGGGGCTGAAGACTYCAGTCTTCTGACGTGCCCATGCAGCGTCTCACATGCTGGAGGCTGCTTTATAATTGTGAGACTCCTAGAACGTATATATCAAAKTGGAAGATTTCAGAGCGCACGCTGAAGTTTGTGTCCTGCCTTCCCTCATGTCCTCAGCTGCCTCCTCTTATCGAGCAGAGGAAGGCAGCGTGCAAGAGAGGAAGTTGCTCGCTGCATCCTCTCCAGGCATCGCAGCCTGCCTGGCCCCCTGCAGGGTGTAGGGAAGAAATTCCAGAAACAGAACTTTCTCCTCCCACAGTAGTCTGCTTTGCTGGCATCTGGCTCTGCTGGAGAGACGGGCGGCAGATGGAGCTAGTGTGGGAGGAGAGAAGGATGGTTTAGTCAAGTGGAATAGGAACAGGAGGCCAGCTCCAGTCAGAAGGAGGTTTTGTGAGGAAAGAAGGGAAACACTGTCAGTTTTGCTGCCTCTTCCATATGGACAACAGTACATTTTGAGGGCAAAAGGCAATATTTAGGAGGAAGAAACATTGGTTGGTGGAATGAAGCGGTGCCTGTGTGATGAGGGGAMACGTTTCTTTTCTTTTTTTTTTTTYCCCCTCTTGAATAAACCATCTCCCGTTCTTCCTCACTGCCCTTTCAGAACAGTGTGTCACATACCAGCTCCCTCAGTTTCTTTTCATATCTAAGTCTCTGAGCCACAAATTGCTGCGAGTTAGAAGGCTGTTCCAGGGAAGTACTTCTGTATGCACGAGGTGCCCTAATCTGGCACTTTTCCGCATGCTGCTGCTGTTGACCATTGCCAGTGAAAGAGTCTTGGGCTAGACGGATCTGAGGTTTGACCCAGAACAGCCATTCTTTTGTTTACATTGTTTGGGTAGCACTGAAAATTCCTCTCACCTTTGTTGGAAACAGCAAACGGCTGAAAAGCAGGGGAAATCTGAGGCAGTGCACTTGGCAACAGCGTTCATGAACAGTACCTACAGTTCCATGTGTCAGCACAAAGTGCATTAGACAGCTGTACTTGTTAGTAAATTGTGAACATTTATGAGAAATTTCTTTTTCATGATAATGGGAATAAATGGGCAAAGTGGGGTCCAGGAAAGAAGCAAGGTACATTTACTTGAATGAAATGCCACCGAACAAATGCTTAGGATGATTGGAAAGCATTTATTTTTTAATTCTTCTTTTCTCTTTCAGTAATGTGTAGATAGTAATCTTAGAATGTTACAAATTTGAAAATCAGTTATTGGTTCTTGTAGTTGTCTCATTTAATCCTGGGCAAGGAACAGGAATTGTGTAACAGCGTTGGCTTGTTTGTGTGTTTGTTTGTTAGAGTGCACGTTTGTTAGGCTGTGAGCCAGACGCACAGTCTTGAGAGATATGTAGTTCAAAAACATTATAATAACATGTTGTCTTTTCAAAGAAAGCCACAAAGCTTACAAGCTGTTATGAACACTGCTATTCTTTTTTTTTTTTTTTTTTTTTTTTTTTTTTTTTTTTTTTTTTTTTTTTTTTTTTTTTTTTTTTTTTTTTTTTTTTTTTATTGTCCTTCTGTAGAATTTCTTTTGGCCAACATCTACATGAATGAGATCTTGAACTTCCAATGAATTCTGAATTCTGAACTATATTCATGCACTCGGTGTTTCATCTAAAGGCCATAGCTGAGCATGGTTCAGATCAGGTAGTACAGGGGCTCCAGGGGCTCACATTTACTGCTGGAGTCAGTGAGAGCCCTGTGATAAAGCTGCATTAGGGAAGGTTGTAAGTGGATAGTTTAAGTAATCGGGATGAAGTTTGGTTCACATGTTCTTCATTGTGGGAGGATTTTGGCATTAATTTTCAGCGTTTACTGGCTGCCAGTGGCATTTTGTTGAGCACTTTGTAAAAGTTTTTGACATCATGAGAAAAACTAAGGACTGCACTGTTAGCATTGTATTCCCAGTGCCAAATTATTGATCTGTAACATCAATAAATGATTGCGCCAATAAAAGAATGTCAGGCTAGAGTTTTCCTACTATTGCCTGACTTTGGCAGAATAGGAGCATATCAATGTCCACCACTGAAACAGTGATTGGAATAATTTTGCTTACTATTAAATATTAACTATATATTTATCATAAATGTTATCACGAAAAAAATGTCACCATGTGTAAATGGGGGAAAAAAGCACGAAAAAAAGTCACCATTTTGTAAATGGGGGTAAAAAGGTCGACAAGATCAGCAAAACATAGAATAAGCTTCATCTCAGATCTAATAACACATATTTTTACTCCCATGAGTAACGGTATCCAGCAGGGTGCCTGGGTAAAGCCTATTGAGCAAAGATGTGTTTGGAGGCTCATAACTGCATCCATGATGTGGGAAACACAAGACACAATGCATGTTCCTTCATCTCTTTTAAAAACCAGATGGTTATTCTCTATTTTCCTTCTAATGCTAAACATACAGTCTTGAATCCCTTGGGGAGATTTTAAACTGAATCTTACTTTAGTGTGAGCAACTCTTTAAAACAATAGTCTTTTCTCCTATTTTCAGATGTGTGACAGATAAATTGCATATTATGGAACAAAATACAGTGGAATCAAAACTTCAGAGATAGACTGTCAGTTTTCTCCATGGTAGTAAGTGGCTGAGAACCCCATTCTTTTCATTGGTAATAAACTTTACAATTAGCTGCCAGCTCCTGCTGCATAGTATTGTATAACCTTTTCTCCATAGTCTTTGGGTCTTTCTAAGCTTAAAAATGTACAAGTTTAATTATTCAGCTTGTAATTGAAAAAAAAAAACTAAAAAATATTTCAGTATCACCTTTTACAAATTTTATTTAAGTTCTGACTTGTGATCTTGGATRAAGTACATCTACTGATCGATCTCCTTTTTTTTGTTAGAGCATGAAGCTCAAGTTAAAATTACAAGAAGGATGGAGAGGGGTTATTTGAATCAAGTGTTGGAACTGGCCGGTGGTTGAAATATTTTTCAGTAAAAATCTAGATAGAGATGGAAAGTGGTGTATTTCCTGCCTGGTTACTGAGGAAAGATAAATATGAAGAAACTCTACTGTAAGGCTTCTGATGAGCAGAAAGAGGTATATTTACAAAAGGAGAAAACAGACCAGAAAATTTTTGCTGGTAGGCAACTGGACACTTTTTTTTTTTTTCTTCCTTGTTCTGATACCTATTGTGTAATGAAGTGACTTGAATTTGATATGAAGAAATATATACTGAGACTATTATGTAGCATATTGCATTCTTTGCTATAATTTAAACTGTAATTCATATTTGCGAGAATTCCAATAGATCAATTTCCTACTGTGAAGTATGAGATAATTTTGTGTTATTAATGTTGCAGGAGAGCTTATGGATTCTCTTTCTTTTATGTTGTTTGAGTACGGATTGAGAGGATGGTTTTTGCTTTTAAGAGTTCACAATCTATGTAGTATGTTAGACAATTGCAAGAGAGAATTTTTTGCAAATGGTCTTCATCTTACTTTGGGATTGCAAATTTTTAACTATTTGGTGCATAAGCACCACAGTCATTAGGGATTCTCAAGTCTCCTGAAGGAAACACATAGAATGGTTGAGTAAAGAGATTTACTTAATCACCGTTGTTAGTACAAGATAAACCTACCAAGATATGTATTGCTAACATTAGATCTTGGTAAAATAAATGTATGATTTATTAGCCTACTAAAAATCCTGAACAAACCCAAGCTCTTCTCGCTCATAGATAACCATTCCAGAGTGTATATAGTCTTTAACTGGCTTGRGATTTATGCTGCTCTTTGTCAGTTTTATTTGAATCCATCTGAAAGGTCAGCGCTTGCTCTAGGCACCTCAGTTCTGCTTATGCACTTGTCAGGGCTGAGTCGTAAGAGTTTATAAAGGTACAACACCATGTTATATAGATTTTTAAAAACATTTTAAACTGTATCTAGTGTTTGGAAGTTTATCGCATTCTTTTCATTTAGTCTAYGAATATTTTGTGGAGTTAAAAGCTGGAAGACCTTGTGTTTATGCTTTTTGAAGAATCTTAATGTAAGTTTTTCAGTGTCCCCATTTAAATTGCTTAATGTGCATTACTTCTCTGCTTAGCATTGCAATTAGCTGTCCAACCTGTGCACTCTCCTGAATCCCTGCTGTTGAGCGTAGTCTGAAGGGCAGGTTAAGTCTATTTAATTTGATATCTGTGATATGTCAAATGATAGATTTCGTTTCATTTCAAAATCATGCTGCAAGCATGATTTTACTAGGCACAGGAATGGATTTGAGAAATAATTATGATTAGAGGTTTATCTTTTAAAGAGAGGTCGTGCTGTCGTGCAAAACTTTATTTATGGGTTGCCTGGCAACTCTTCATTCATGTCCCTGCTTATCGTCATTCATTATAAGCATCTTTGCTCTACAGTAAGAACAAATAAGTGGAAACAACTTATTTCTGTCATGAATTAAAATCAACAGGAACTACAGAAATAGAAAAAATTATTTCTGTGGCTTTACTTATTAACTACAAATGTTGATACAGTGTGTCTTATTAACAGCTGGTTTACTCTAGCTAAGGAGTATCTACACTTTAGCAGGRATCATAGCAGTCCTGACACACCTTTGGAAGAACAGAAGTACCTAATTGGCCTAGGTGCTCTTTGAGATGTTTTTGTCATGCGTAAAGTTTCCTTTTAATTTCGAGATCCAGGCTTCAGTGTGTGAGGCAGCCCCTTGTATCTCATTGATTTCTGTGCTTAGCATTAGGAGTTCTGATCTCAAGTGCTGAGACTTGAACCTACGGTTTGGAAAGACATTTAAAAATGTATATAAAGATTATTCCTATTGCCACAAAAGAGATGTGCAGCTGAATCGATGAGTGGCAGTGATCCTGTAGAACAGTCAAGTCCCTTGATGCTTTCTCTCTGTAGAACAAAGCAGTCTTTATTACACTGAATGAAAACATATTCATAAGCATATGATTTGACAATTGTTTTCTGGCTGTGTATGAAAAATACTTTGTTTATTATTTTAAAATTCTTTATGTATCATGATTGGCTCTTGTGTGAAACAGTAGCGTAGAATGGGCCAGTGTGGTCATGGATTCTTTCTAACGAAGGTTGTGTGCTCTGGGTGGCAGAAAGACACAGCTTCCGTACGGCTGCTTCTCCAAAGGACTCCTGTGGCTCCAAGACCAGGAAGGAGGTGTCCCTATTGCTGCCTCTTGGTCTGCAGATGCCTTTTTCTTCCTGCAGTCCTGGATAAAGGTGATAAAGGAGTCACTGTAAGATTGATCTGTACAGATTTTTGTCTGCTTTTCCCACTCTTATGACATACTTGATGGTGATACATGAACATGGTATTAGGTTTTTTACCTTTGGCATTTTGAAAAATTGACTGTTTTCAAAATTTCTGTGCATAATCTTCTAAAAGCAATGCTAACCTCAAAAGTGTTTTTTTTTTTTTTTTTAATCTCTCACATCTCGTAGAGAAACAGCTGTTTTGCTTCTCTGATTCTGTACATTTTTGCTGACATATAATCACATTTCCACTTACTAGTGTGAAATACAGGTTGGCAAGGTCCAAACATTATCAGTTTCTTAAAAACAAAATAGTTAGCAAGCCAGAAAAAACAAGCATCTCTTTCGTTCCCTTTGGTAGGAAGGAACATACTTTCACAAAGTTTGAATGGAGATTTTAATTACTTCATTCTTGGACATTATCCTGGTTAGAGGTGACAATCCTGTCACTTTTTTTAACCGTAATATTTTGCTGTGCAACATTGTTCTAGCAAATGCCTTTTGGCCCCTGTCTTCTCACACTGAGAGGATGTCTGCATGCAGGGCTTTGCCTGCTGCATTGAATGTGTTTAATGGCAAGCAAAATAACCGATCTGTCTTCCATCCAATAAAATCTATTAATATTGTTAGTAGTAATAGTATTATATGGTTAAATCCACAGCATGATTTTGGTCTTGGCGAGCAAGATCTTTTATGCAAGGCATCCTCTGTGCATATCAAAAAAGCAGCACTGTGTTCCATTTTTCAATGTCTTGTTGATTATGAAGCACTGGATTCGGATACTTTTATAATTTGTCGTGCTTGCATTGAATGTCTACTTTTGTGTTACTGGTATTTGTTATCTCCCTGATTGTTTTAAGTATTGTATGTATTGTAATGATTATTAATTATGTAGGAAAAAATGAAAGTATATGATGGAGGCATTGTTCTGGGAGGGGCTGGAGGACTATGTTGTGTGACCATCTCCATCAAGATTCCTCGTACTTCCATACCTCATACTTGAACTGGAATAACTAAAGATCATTTGCTGCCTTTTCCAAGGCATGTCAAGAGAAAAGTGATATAAAAAAGCTAAGAATCTATCTCTTCATTTTTTGACTCAGAGTACTTTAACATTTTTAATAACAAAAAAGATTCTGGAATATCATAAAAAATAAATACACAGATGACCAAACAAAATTTRTAATAATTCAAGTATTGAGTATACTTGAAAGACAAGTATCACAGCAGAAAGGTGAAAATGCCTGTAATAACACTCTGACACTTGTTTTTAAACTTTTTTCCCCCCTCTTATTTTAAGATTAATACCAAATAATCTTTTTGTTAGAAATAATTTTCAGAAAATATTTTCAGTACCTTTACATGAGGAATGACATAAGATGCCTGAATGTATGCAGTGTTCATTCTCTTTCAGAATGAAAGCGTGAGCAAGATTGTGTTTGCCTAAATATGAAAGGAAATAGTTTGCTTCAAAATGCRGTTATCAAAGTGTAATACTTATTTAAATAAACAAGTATCTTTAAATATGTAATGTATGTTGATTCAGACTGAGTGTATGTTTAATAATACAAAATTTTCTATATACGGGAATTATATATATGGGAATTGCCTCACARGAATATTTGAATATTGAATATTTGTGTTTTTTAATAAAATGCAATAGAAATTTGGCCTTAGAGCATTGGCTCTAAGTATTAATGTTTTTGTCATTTAAAAGTAGACATGCATACTGCTCATATATGCAGTGTGTGTGTGCATATATACATATACATACATACATATACACACACACACACACACACACACACACACACATATGTATGTATGCCCTGGATGTGAGAAGAGTCAGTAGAGGGGAAATGAGGCACAGAAAGCAAGAGCTGATGCAGAAGTACTTGTGTTGGCATAATAAGTATGATAGAGGTGGAAAATCAATCTTGTCCTTCAGGATTCCTCTACCTAGAGTTCACCTTATGATCCTCTTTCCAGTTTTCCAGTTTCCTCCTGCTTATCATCCTTTTCCTTTTCCGTTTTTTTTTTTTTCTTTTTTTTTCTTTTTTTTCTTTTTTTTCTTTTCTTTTTCTCTTCCTTCAGATTGCCTTCCTACAGATAGCAGTCTGTAGCCAAGAAAAATCATCAGTCATGACAGAGTCATAGATAACAGAGATGGGACTTACTAAGTAATAGAGCCTATTTCTCCACTAGTGCACCATTTACTGCCRTACTTTTACTGGTGCTTTTTCAAACCAAAATTTAGAAGTCCACAGTGGTAGGACTTCAAGAATTTGACTTGAGAAAAAATGTGGTAAATAAACTGAAGGGTAAACTACACTTAAAGAGTCATTTCCAGTAGTGTTTTCCTCCTTTGGTATGGCAGTTTCTGATGTAAAGTGATACCTGTTGCGTGGTCAAAGGTGAAAGTRGCTGTATATGACCATAGATGTCATATACTGAATTTAATTCAATATATTTCTTTGACTTTTTGGAATGAAAGTGAGGGGCAGAGAGTCATGAAAATTCGTTTAAATTTTTGTTCATTTGGAATTTTTATAAATGGAATATATTGCACTAGGTATACATGGGTGAATATAGATAGGGAACACTGTCTTGGACTTAATTAGTTTATGATGATTTTCTATAAGTGTTATGCCTGTGGTATTTAAATGCTACTACCCAATGAGTAAGGTTGGGATTAGTAGGAGTTTTCTGGATAAGTAGATAGTACTATGCTCTATTAAATATATATGTTTTGCAGTTTCTCACATTACATTGTTAGTAGTAGCAACAAATACAGAAGCTTAGATGTTCATGACACTGGCACATGTGATTTGTCATAATAGCTGTGCTTTGCAAATTATGTAAGTAACATTTGCCAGGCAAGGATCTCAAGATGTTTTATGTGGGAAGAGTGAATTTGTTTGCTGATAAACATCYTGATGAGCTTTGTGAACTACATTTCCCATCCAGTGTGCAAACTGAAGGGTTGCTTTCTCAGTGATAAGAGGAATGGAATTAAGTTAGAGAGKATAGTACTTAAGTTTAGGTGATCAAATGAGCTGTGGGTAGATGTTTTATTTATATTAATAGCAATCTCAGACACAGTAACATATTAACATGAAACATATTAATAACAATTTTAGAGTAATTCAGCTGATTAATGATAGTAAATCTCATTAAATATATATATTAAATATATTATGATATAAGTATATTGTAAATATATATAGCAAATATTAGCAAATGTCTTTATCAGAGTGACCTGATTGTTTTTATGGACTCTGCTAGCATAATGCGTGTGCTTGCATGCAACTCTCTAGCGCCATGTAAAGTGGCCCCATGGCTGAGGTATCTGCACAAGACTGGCAGAACTAACATGATAMCTCTGTCAGATCTAGATGTTTTTAGGTTAAAGACTGTGTGGCAGGTGGTGAGCCCTAAGTCTAAGTGCCTAGAGAGCAGTAGGCATTTATATTTGGATAGCTGAATCCTGATCCAGATGTTAATTGATTGTGGAAGGTGCTGAGACGCTTATACCTGTGGGAAAGGTTAACACAGGCAGTCAGATGCCTTAATATGAAGCTGAATCCCTTTCCTGGTGTATTGTATAAGAACTTAATGTTTCTGACTGTTATTTTGATCCCTTACTCTAAATGATTCTGGAGGCTGCCTTTCTTTCCTAAAAAAAGAGCCTCTGAATGTCTGCTTGTTGCCCTTGAMAGAAGAGAAGAGATAGTTAAGCATTTTTATAAAAAAGCAATTAGAAAATGTGTTTGAAAAGAATAAGCTTACTAATGTCTATTGTCTGATAGACAGTCCCCAAGAAGATAAAAATGAATATGACATTTAATCATTTCTCTGGGCAAAAGCCTTGAGCCGTCAAGAATAATTAGCTATATGTTTTCAAGCACTTTTATTATCTAAAGTAAAATATGGATTAATTCAACCAAAATTTTCACTTCTGTGTTTAATATTAGAATTTAGGTCTCATTATAGTCTAGTGTAAAATTTCAATGATACTGGTTTTACTACAAGTTTTAGGTSTTTGGGATTCTACCTGTGTCAGAGTAAGAAGTTGGCTGTTGGCCAGCTTGTGTTTATGTTTGTTTATTTATTTATAAGTCAAAAATTTGGAATAGTGTGTGCTACCTGACATACTATTTCAATGAGTTTTTCACTATCTTGTAGGAATGGAGATAACAGATTGATCCCTCTGCTTTTGGGAAAGAAGAGTAATACATCTGCAATCTTTTCTCTTAGAAAAGCTTCCTTTGTCATATTTAGCTCTACTCTATTGTTTTGTACTGACAGACTCATTTAGAGGAAAAAACAGTATTTTAGTTCCTTTGTGCATAAGCCCATCATTTTTCTTCTGGCTGCCAGGAGGATTCACTTTTTGTCCTAGCCATCAGATAAAGATAGAGCCATTGTTCTTCCTAGATTAATTGCTTAGATGTCTTTTCCATTGAGATATTAGAACCTGTAAGATACATTTAAGTAGCTGATGCCAACTCAAAAATGTACCAAGAAGGTTGAACTTGTTTTTTTCTCTGTTSAAAATAAAATAAAAAATCGGTTATATCTGAAGTTTTTTAAATGTCTTCTTGAATATTTCTTTCCTAAATTTTCAGCAACGGAGAAGATCATTCTTAATGTGAAACTAAGCATTGAAAATGTTAGAACAATGTATTTTGTGATGTTTTGTAAAAATTGAGTGACTGAAGACAGGAGAGCTCTAAGCATCATTAACTGTGGCTTTACTGATGTTCCAGCTCTAATACAATAGAGAAATTCATCATAGCTATTAACTTCCGCATAGTAGTTAGG
This sequence comes from Nothoprocta perdicaria, assembly GCF_003342845.1. Lineage (NCBI taxonomy): Eukaryota > Metazoa > Chordata > Aves > Tinamiformes > Tinamidae > Nothoprocta > Nothoprocta perdicaria. The sequence goes on along the minus strand of NW_020454339.1, from coordinate 1,778,646 downwards.
GAAAGACAGAATGTGACTTTTAACTTTAAATGTCCTTGCTTTAACAGTATTAAGCTAAATTCTTTAGAGAAAAATTAACTACATAAATTAGTTGAAAATAGGTCTTATATACTACCTATGTTTCAGTGACGAGACAGCTGAGAGGCAGGAAGAAAGAGGAAACCCATCCTTTTGTTGTTTTCTTTTACATATCTGCTATTTATTTACTTATTTGGTTATTTTTTTAGTATCTGTCTAGTAGTATTGATTGGAAAAAATGGAACTCATGGAATTAGTGTGTTTTTGCTATTTATCTCATTTTTTCCAAGAATTTTACTCTTAAGCTTTTGAGAAGCCCTGAATTGCTAGGCATTTTAACTGAGTAAATGAGGAGTATATGCACATATATTGAAAAATTAAGGTTATAATTGATGAATTCTGGTGTGGAAAGCTATATTCTCAATCTATACACAAATACAGAAGTGGTACTGGAAGAAATTGAAGTAATAAATGGTGTTGAGGTGTAAATTGAGTCTTGGAGCTAGAAGAAAATTTAAGATCACTAGAGAAGTGGGGGGTCTGGAACTACTGTCCAGAAAGAATAGAAGTGAAACAAAAAGTCAAATTGGTTTGAAACAAGATTTAATTCTGCCCTTGGTAATGCAAGAGATTCCCTCCTTTTCGTGTCCCCTCAGTCTAAGAAGTGTGAGGTTCTTTGTTCGGTGCGACTGGTAGCTCCCGGCTCTCACGGTTTTCCTTTTGTTAGTCTGCCTGCCTTAAGAATTCTATCGCTTTTGCATGAGACCAAAACTGTCGACTGTATTGCTTCAGTTGACTTCTCGACCTCTTTGCTTTTTGTCACTTAAAATATTTGTGAAAATCACGTGAAAATCTCAATAATAAAAGTCTGAGATTCAGTTTACATTTAGTTCAGTGGTGCCAATCATGGGTAAGGTCTGTGGAATCAACCTGACTGACTAGAAAAGCGTAAAAAGACTTCGAGAATATTTTTAGTCATGTTTATTTTTGAGTATTTTGGGTTCACATTTGCAAGATTTGTTTTCCCCTGAAATAAGAAAGGTCTGAATTTCACACCTAAAGAAAAGACAGAATGCTGCTTTACAATATTTTTTACTATCCCCAGTAAGCTGAGTCTTCAAGATACATAACAAATATTTAAGATCACATCTGCCTAAAACTCTAGGCACTTTATGCTCCTTTTCAGGTTTGTTCAGGATTGTATTTGCTGCTACTTTTGTTACTATTAAAACTTGCTACTTTCAAAAGGTAAAGTACTTTTAACTGCTGCCAAACACTGTTTTCTCACAGGGCTGTGTGATGCCCATTCTAATTACACGATCTGTGTAACACTGGCTACCCTGCCGGCCTTGGCCAGCACTTGGCCTCACTTGGTTCCATGGCCTGCGCTTGGTTCAGAGACACGGCTGCTCGTTGCAGCAGCCACAGGGACTGCTTCAAGCCCTAGACAATTAACTTTTCATTTTACAGGCTTTCTGATATCTCTGCTTGGGGAAGGAAAGCACAGACTTAACTGCTTTTAAACTCTGTAATTTTTCCACTCTAACGTGGTATTTTGTAGCATCACTTAGAGACAAGTGAAGCTGTAATGAGGTGGCACTGGTGTCTTGGAAGTTCAAGATTAGATCTCCAAAAGTAGTATATTAAGTACTAGTATCAGTGGGAACATGGACTTTTAGCCATAAGAAGTCTAAGAAGCATTGATGAGAATCAAAATGTTTAATATTTAATATATAAATAATATGTCTTCCCTCCTTCCCTGATAATCAAATGAATTTTATTGATTTTTTTATCTTGATAGAATTTTATGAATTTTGAGTAAACGGAACAAAGTATCTGACTACCTAGGCAATATTTTAATGAAAAAAAATCCTGATTTATTTTCAGTGAATATTGATCTGGAGAGGGAGGCAGTTGCCTGCTGAACAATGTAAGCTGAAACTTCCCAGTTTCCTTCATGATTCATCTCATACATGAGTCGGGAGTTGAACATTAGGGACTTTATGGCAATAGTGTGGGATTTTGCTTGTTGCAAGAATATAAACAGAGGAAGTTCAGCATTATTTTAACCATATAYGTCTGTAATGCAGGTATTTTAAGTCAGCTGTTTTACTTCTTTCCTGCAATTCAGCAAATGTTGCTTAGGGAGCGCAGAGACAGTGAATAAAGAATCACTCTGCTGTCAGATGCGYAGCGCCTGTGTGGCTCTCTGCTCTGAAAAGCCAGAGGGGGTGATGTCCTCGGGTGTCCCTCCTGCTTGTCTGCATCAGGCCGCCTTCAGATTCCCAGATGGAGCCCCAGAGCCTCTCAGGAGACACTGCAATGAATTTAACTCCTTATGTGCAGCATGGACGGAAAGCCCTAACCACATCAATCTGGGAGACAAAAAGCCTTACCTGAAACAGTGCCAAATAACAGTAAAAACTTTGTCTCGTTTTGACGCGGAGTCTGTGCATGATAGGTGTGTGTCGAGTTCCCTGTGAGCTTGAGGTCATGCCAGATGGGTTTATGCTGAATAAAGAGAGTGCTGGAAGATCTTTGAAAGTGATCTGTGTATAATATATTAAAATAATCATCCTTTTTTTTTTTTGTAGGTTTTCTGTAAAAATGTCAATACATTTAAAACTGCTGCAATACCAAACTGACTGAAACTGGTATATGTTTAAATTACGTTCCTTATTTTGAGAAATTTCAAGCCTAGACTGAAGATCAAATAAGTTTGAATAAATTTCATATCATATGAAATCTGAACATCTGTCCCTTCTGTCAGCTTTCTTGGTGCCCTGTATCAAGCTTAGGACAAGTTAACTTGAACAAGTGCCGTTTCAGGTTAATGTATCATGTTTGGAACAAAGTCTATGCTGGTAAACTAGCCAAGGTCAGAGACCATCTTCAGACATTGAACTCACCTGTCCAGAGTGTTACTCTGTGTACCCATACGGGTGTACATTGATTTAGACATAAGCAAGAAAACATGAGTATCAGGACTTTACTTAGTGAGTATCTGCAGTAGGTCATGCTGCTGAACTGGGTCAGGACTCAGTCAGGTACRTGATCGAATATTATCCGGAAGATGTGTCTTCAAAGGCCTCAAGTCATGCAGTTACTGTGGGCTGTGTTGTTTCCACACCAGTTCTGCCTGGCATGTTCTAACCTGAGCAGAGCTGCAGGAGAGCCCTCATGTCCAGAGTTTCATTTTTTATCTCATGTAAATATAAATTAGATTGAAATTTTTGCATCTTGCTTGTTTGCTCAGTGAGGTTTCCTTAGAGCCTCTGCTTTCTTACGATCTTCTCAAATGTAAGTTTGGGGCTGACTATTGAGTAGATGGATATGCTTTTTCCTGGTGGTGTGTCTGGAGGGTTAGGGGCAATGCACCATGCCCAGGTTGACCAGACCTGAGCTGGAGAAGGCAACACCTGTGTCTGTGAGTGAGGCTATAGAAACAACTTAAACAGAAACATTAATATCACTTGTGAGGACAACCCATGCAACTGGCTGTCAAAAAGTTCTTCCATGCCCAGTGCATGTTGCATGTTGCACGTTCCACTAAGGTTGCACGTTGTGGACGGCTAAATGCTATGGTGTTGCCTCACAGTTACGTCTGCGTATCTCCAGGCACAGTCTCACACTGGACAAAATATTGCTAGAAGATACGTTCCCTAAAATGCAATCTAAGGCTGTTGCCTCATGCTGGGAGCGGACCCTGTTACATGCTGGTAGTTACCAGAGCTGTGACTCAAGCAAAAAGGGCAACCAGTGGATGGTCCCCTATGCTGACAGTCTGGTTAAGTCAGCAGGGCTTCCAAAGGCACGGTCGCTGCTTGGTACTTACCAGATTGTCAAGAGGAAYGACACAGAATTGATTGGAGCTGTATTTTGGGGAATTCAACTGAGACCATCAAATTACGTTACGTCCTAGCAGCCCTCTGAATTCTAATGGTAGCAGTGAGTAGCATTGCTAGATCTTTAGATCATGTTTAGAATACTACTTATAAGGGGTAAAAAAATACCCTTCATCTGCTTTTTTTACCTCTACGTTTTAAAATGTTATGTAAACATGACATTGTAAAGCACAGCCTGTTATATATCAGAGAACTTGGGCCAGGGTTCTGGAAAGCTGGCTTTTGAGAGCTGTCTTTAGGGAAGCCAAACTGCACAATGCCCTGCAAAGAAGAAAGCCCAGTGCTTTTTTGTTTGTTTTGTTTTTGTCTTTTTTTCTTTTTGTCATGGATATAATTAGCCTCCTCTGATACTCTGTGAAATATTATCTTCGGTATAAATAGTAAACATTAAATAAATATTTGATACCCATTGTGCTTATGACAAGTCAAATGTCTCTTCTTGCTGACACCCTGGATTTCCTTTCCTTAAGCCAGTTCTTAATCTGTTTGAGAGTTTCTCTGATGTCTGACTTGGTAGGTGAAACTGCTGTGTGATGCAGCATTAACTGAAGTGAATTAAAGATAATAAAATAGTAATTGTGCCACACTTGTGTTACATTTCAGTAATACATACAGCAAATTTGCCACATGTAGGTTTTTCTTAGAAGTTTGAGTTACTTTGACCAGTCTACACATAGTTCAATTTTAAGGGTTTTATAAGGAAAACCATAAAAAACATTTTCAACTTCTGTCCTAAAAGTAAAATCAGAGTTACTGGATTTCAGTTCTTCAGAATCTCTCTTGTTCTTCATGTAAATATAATTATTACTGCATAATGTATGATGCTTCCTTTTCCTTTTTTAACTTTATTTTCTATTCTAAGTAGAATAAAAGGTATTGAAAGTACAGGAAGGGGAGCAACAAATTACATTCCTATGGTGAAATTGTGTCATGACTGAAATTAATGGGAGTTTTACACTGACCTCTGTTTGGCTCTGCTTTCACCTGGAGTACTCCTCTGACAAAGCTTTCAGTTAAAGCTCCATGGAAATATGTCTGAAGCCTCTGTCACCAGTTGGGATGTTTCATGCTGCTTTTACGTTGTGTTCTTCACTCACGAGATTAGTTCTTACTGACATCAATGGTATTGCTTGAGCCCCGCAGACTATGGGATAACGGTAATTCCGGGGAGTCCTGCTTGAAGGATAAGCCTGTGGGTGATAGAAATGACTGATAATTTTCCAGAAGTGCTTCTTGTGTGCTTGGTAAGACAGCTTTAAATAATTTGGAGCTCTTTATTTTATTCTATTTAGAAAATGTCAAAAAAAAATCAAATGAGGCAGTGTAGGTATTTGAATTGGGAGACACTTCGGGAATTTTATTCTCTGTTCTGTCAAAGAAGGCATGTTCTTGGTATTCTCGATTTTTTGCTAAAATGTTTACTGCAAATTTAATGAAATTATTTTGTTGTCTAGTGGATTACTATGTTTTTCTTAATATGTAACTTTTTTGTAACTATTTGTTCACCTTGTTTATTTTGTTAACTGTTTGTTCACACTGTAATATTCCTTTTGTAAATATAAGAAAAGAGGACAAACATCATAAAAAGATGAAGTATTTTATGTGCTTTTCTTTTTATATTTGTTTTAAATTGTACTGCACAAAAATAAAAGAAGCAGTACYTCTTGACCATTGGGAAGGACTTTTACCTGTGGTTTTCATGACTTGATGTTTGCTTATGGTCTGAAAACACTTTGGAGTTTCACAATAATTATTATACTGTTAAACATTATTCACATTCTTAACATGAGCATATAGAAAAGCAGCATAAGAAAAAAGTTCACATATATGAACCGTATACTCAAATGATGTCCTAGATGATTGTATAAGCTCTTGTTGCTTTGCAACTCTAAGTATTTAAATTACGAAGTATACAAAATGTCATTCAGACAACATTTGGAACTCTTCTTAGCACAGATAGGAACTTAGCCTAGACTTCGTAACTGGGGAAGAGGGAACAACCTTATTCCCCTGTTCGGAGTCAAGCCAGAAGCCCAGAAGCCCGGTCGTCCTTCCAGTCCCCTGATCAGCCTGTGAGCTGGAAGGATTTGGAAGGATTGATCTTTTTTTTTTTTTTTTTTTTGACTTTGTCTGCTCTTGTAATGCTTGGCATCTAGTAGTTCTTAAATATGTGCTTAGCTTGCTTACCTGTTTTGTCCCTGTCTTCATAGTCTCTAAGGTATTTCCCCAAACTAGTGTGTGTAGGACCTGCAACAAACCAAATTTGTGCATCAGTTGCCACTGTGTCTGTCCTAGTGTAGGAGAGCAACAGGTCCTCATCACAGCTTTGGTCATTTCAGCTTAGTCACATCTGATCATCGTTTTGAAAGTAACTGCTCCAGATAAGTAGAAAAGGGGCATGAGAGACATACTATATTTAAAGCAATAGATACTGATATTAGAGCTCTGAAGGTTTCAGTATTTGCTTAGTAACTCCTACAGTTTTTTATTTGACACCTAATATGTATATACTCCTTTCTGTAATTTTTTGGATTAAATTTTATTCCATAACTGGGAGGACATTAAGTGATTAACAGTTCGCTTAGTGCATTGCCTTCAGTCTGGCAGCTGAATTGTGATTACAGAAAACAAAATAGCTTCAGAGTTTTGTCATTTATATACAGAGACAATAGAAACAATTTGATGTTTATATGAAAGTTGTGGCCTTGTAGGGCTTTCAAAATAAAAACAATAAATAATCTGAGAAGAAGATAGAAGAAGCTTATTCTTTCAATAAGGTATTTTCAAATTAATGCTTCTGCCTTGTATGCCTACTGGTAGAGATACAAATTTGGTTCCCAAAAGCAGTTGTCCAGAGCTACATCGACCCCAAAATTCCTGTTTCTAAAGACAGAAAATGATGCGTGTATAGATCCAGACTTAGATGTCTTTAGTGCTTTTGACCAGAGACTTATGGGAGGTCATTTACAAATTCATAAGTCTATTTTAAGGTATTTCCCCTTGCTAGTCAGCCTAGCATTTTGCTGAGCAATTCAAATAGTAGAACGAAAACATCCACCCCCGTGATGCGCAGGTGCACAGGAAGAACCGGGTGGTGAGATGAAGGGGAGTTGCGGCAGTCGGGGGAGTTCTACAGCTTTTGCTTCCATAGTTGCCTAGCAGCTAGTGATAATTGGGTTTTATTATTTCTATATAAATGTGCCCATGTTCACAATGGTTGTCAAACACTGGCAAACAAATTCCCACAATGATAATAATGCTCTGTAATGGCATTATCCATATACTTTCTAAAAGACATTTGTTGAAACCTTATATATACCTGCAGGAAACTATTAATCATCCAGACAGAGTTTTCAGTCACTCTGCTACAGTCCTGTTCCTTTGGGTCTGCTGTCTGCACCGCTTTTACTGATCATCTCTCCTGATGAAAGAYGTGTTCACTTTGTTTAAACATCTTTAGCAGTAAAAGCCCACCATATCTTGAAACTCCTATGGAACATGCCACAGATAGTGTTCTGATGGTAAAGTGATTGAGGAAAGGTGGATCCAGGAGTTCTTGCATGTCAGTCTTTTCTATAGAAAAAGCCAGTGGGTTTTTCTGTAATGTTTCTAGAATGTTTTCATGCTAATTTTCTTTGTAAACTTTTTCCCATTCCCATTTAGGCTGTATTCTCATTGCAAAATGTTTCAAAAAACCCATGTCTCTTCCTTGTATATTTTAGAGATAAAGCAAATTGGGCTATAGATTTCCTTTTATTTTATCATTTAAAAAAAAAAAAAAAGCATAAAAGTGAAGAAGATTTACTTATACTGATAGTTAGAATGATTTGCAGAGGTATAAGAGCAATATTCCTAAACGATCTAAGACAAATGAATAGCAACTTTTTCCAAGCTAAGGTCTAATACAACGTAACTCTCTGTAGTCCACATGAAATTAGTATGAGCATCAGGATCATTTAGCACATTTTCTCAGCTGTCCGGCACTTGCTGATGTTTGTATTACCATATCTTGATTTTTTAACATTCATAATGAGGTCTTCAGATCCATGATACTCAGTCTGTTTGTGTATAGCCTTGGAGCCAGACCAGATCTGTCAAATSCGATGGAAAATAAGCATTATGGCCAGCTGGCTTAGAAGGCTGTAGTTAGATCATCTAGCATGAAAACTCCACCTGGAGGTCTGCTGTCCCCCTGTAATGGAATTTGTATTTCCAGCAATTGATTWGCTATCAAATTCTCCCTACCTGAACTGCAAAATTTTAACATTTGTGTGTTTGTGGGGATGGAGGTGAATGAAGAACAATATAATTGAGCAAAAGAATTTAAATTAGCCTTGTTCATTCATTTGCCTTGTCTTTTCTTCTTTAATCTTGAATACTTCAGAGCATCAACAGTTTTTTTTTTTTTTATTTTGGGGGGGGGCGCGGTATGTAGTAGGTCCTTTCTAGACAACAAAGCATTTGTTCTCTGTGTGATGAAACAGGAAAAAGATTTACATGCTTTCTGCTCAGGAATTATGTGACAATGATGGATTCAGTCATGTATTAGAATGGAAATTTCGGGCTCTATTCATGCCAAAATATAATTCAAAAAAAAAAAAAAAAAAACCACTCAAAAACATAGAAAAGCTTTTTGAATTCACCTACTTTGTTCATAATTTTACAGCAGCAACAGAATAAATACATTGATATCATTACTTTTGGTGAGTTGATTGGGATTTAAATGAGGCCTAGTAGTTCTGCGACCAAAGGTTGCCTGACTTCAGTGTCCTCAGAAGTTTCAGGAGAAGCACTGATCTCCACTTCCCATCTATCAGCTTTACCTCTGGAAACATGTATCTCAAAATCCCTACTGTTCACGTACATGCAATGGTCAGGGGGTGCAAAGTTACAAAATGCTGTAGAATTTTGATTTTTGGAGTTTCTGTATTAGGGGCATGTGATGTAATTATCCTGCAGGTTTTAGTCAAAATAGGAATCTGGGAGAGAAAATTATTAGACAGGAATATTGGTAAAAGAGAATTCAGCCTATTCAGAGAGTTAGATTTGAAAGGAGTCAAAAAACATTACGAGGTAAATCCTAGCATCCTAGAATCATTGTGGTTGGAAGAAGATCCTCAAGATCCTCCTTCAAGATCCCCATGTCCCTACTAGATTGAGGGCATGCAGCCCTACAGGAGTCTGCGCTGGAGGCGCTGGGTTCCAAAGCCCTTCCAGGGCAGGTGGTCAGCGGGGATGCTCCTCTTCTGGGCCAGGGTTACTGCATGGCAGTTGTGTGGGTTATTGGCTTACGTGCTYGTGGCCTCGTACCACAGATATTATCATTATCAGATACAGGGCCCACYGCATAGGTGCAAAGGCTGTATATATAATGCCATGTTGTATTGCTGTGATGTCATGTTCTGCAGAATCACCTTTCCCAATAAATGCATAAACATCAGGATGTGTGAATGTGGGGAGGGAATCTTTTTATAAGGATTTTGGAATAAAAAGACTTAGGAGTGAGGGAAAAAATCAAGCACATTATTTGAGGAGACTGCATGGCGTACTTTGATGCAAACATTTACTTTATAATAAAAACTTAAGTTGGCTTTTGCTTCACAGGTGGTTTTCTTTTTAAACTGTGGTGATATTTAATAATAGCTTCCTAGTGAGCAAGAGAACCTAAGAACCTAAGAAAACAAATACTGCTTAGAATRCTAATACAATCTACCATAAATATTTCAGAAGTTTCAAAAAGATTTTCATTTGGTCAATGGTAGAATATACAAAAATGCTGTTTTCATGTTATATACCATTCACTGAGAAATAACACTTGAAGAAATAAGACTGAAAAGTCTGTTCTTCTCTTTGTAATGTTGGGAATTCCTGAATACTATTTTTTTTTTGTTTCAGACAGCAAATGGCCCTGCTTTTTTAAGGGATAATGACAGAACTCTGAAAATCAGTATTTACAGCAAGTATATTTAGTAAAGTAACCAAAATCTAAATAATAATTCTTGCTTCTGTGTTCAGATTTCATTTTAGCCCTACAGCTGTATTTTTGTCACCGGAAAAAAACCTAATATAAAGAACATGTATCTTTAATAAGTTGTCCACTGCAGTGTATAAGATAATGTCTATATTGTTTTTGTGTGAAGAATGACAACAACAACAAAAAAAAGCTTTTTAATTTTTTTCTAGTCCTCTAAAATAAGTGTATCAGTACAAATAAGAATTGTTTAATGAATGATTTGTCATTTAAGACTTTGAGTACCGTTACAGCAGATGCTTTTATATCCCATTTCCCTTCTTTTTGGTGTTTATTGCACTGATTGCTCACTGCTGGAAGGAAGAAGAGGCCTGCGCGGCTGATGCCGCTTTCCCTGCGCTTCCTTTCGGGAGGAAGGGGAAGGCCGGGAGCTGCCTGCAGGTCTCCATGGCGACCTGGGTCTTGGCCCGGTGCCCGCAGCGTGGCCGCCGCRCAGAGCATCCTGCCCTCATGAATTATGGAGCTCTGCCGAAGAAACGAGGGCAGCAACAGGCTCCTGGAGAAGCAGCCAGCAGAGCGGGAAGGTGACATCAGTCTGCTGAGGCTGGGCTGCCTGGGGGCTCGCGGCAGCCAGCAGGGCGATCAGGTTGCTCTTGCTTTTCCTAAGACATGGCTATTAATCTCCGTCCATGCTATGAGTAGAAAAAACAGAATAATAATTCTGTGACTTAATTGTCTTTTCTTTTTTCCCCCCTTTGGTAATGATTTAGTGATTTTAGAACAATTTTGCTTTTTATTCTTTTTTTTTTTTTCTCCCATTTTCTTAAACCATATTTTTGTAGGTGGGAACTACAGCATTTTGAAGTGTCAAATGGTGAGGCCCAGAAATAATTATGCCACAAAACTGCCATGTGTTTCTGGGTATTTAAGYGACTGTGACGGCTTATTAAAGAGCATTTGATAGGTGTGAGTGTTGCTGTCAAAGTTAATGACTTGTATTCTGTTTATGCTGTGTTACTGCTTTTAGAATATAGCTGTATCTAATCCAAAATTTTGGGGGTTGAGGCATACTTGCAGGTGGAGAGTTTAATTAAAATAGAATAGAGGGAAGATATTGTTATTTCTAGCAGCATAATCTACTGCAAGTGTAGAGAAAATTGGGAATATTGGGAGGAAAAGATAATGCGTCAAGTGTACACACTTTAGTTTGACACCTGGAGTTTTTGAGTCTCATTTTAGGGGACTCTACAAGGATTATACTGTTAGATTCTTACATAAGAGGGCTGTTAGGTTCTTCTGCAAGACTCCCTTCTAAAGAGGCGAAGATTATTTTGTACCATCACAGACCAAATTGCTCTGCATTTTGAAAAAAAAATCCATGTAATTGTAATGTTTGCCACATATTTCATGTTTTGAGTGATGCACTAACTCAGTTTATGAATACTCCTTGTACAACAGTGCTGAGTAAGGATTATAGGGAACCTAGACCTAAGCAGATGAAATGCGGAGGAGCGGTCTGGCTAATGTTCAGTCCATTCCTCTTTGCAGCTTCAGCCTGAATGAGAAGCTTCCTCTTCACAGCCCTGTTACCTTGTAGGTCCCTGGCAGCACTCAGAATGAAGGGGCTGGGCTGAAATTTCTTGCCCTTCCCCCTTTTTTTGACTGTTTTTTTTTTTTCTCTCTATGAATAAAACGGAGATCTTATCTAGCTAAGGTTGCTACAGCTGAAAAGCTTCATGCTAGTTATTTAATCAGCACCAAAAAAAAGAATAAATCGGTCTAATAACCTCATTTTTTGCCTTGGGACTCACATTTCTTGAAAATAAAACATGGAATAGTTCGCTAAAGGGAAAATTAAACTCTTCTACGTTTCAAGAAGTCACATATCAATCTCCTGAGTATAGCTAAGATCTTTGCATCTGCCAGCTCCAAATAAAGATGATTTTGTAAATACACAGCTCAGTTACACAAGATCGAGAATTTGAAGACCTAACAAAGTCACCGTGAAGATGTGCGGTTCACTTTGGAGAAAGACAGCTAATGACCTAAAGAAAGGAGCTGTAATTACACACTACAATGCAGAAACAATAGCTTCTGCAGAAAAAGAAACACAACTCTCTGGCCACAGAGAATTAAAAACTCTCTATTTTCTGTCCATAATTAACAAGTACTATTGCACCATTTTAGGGTGATTTTTTTT
>NW_020454339.1:1722997-1766423 GCF_003342845.1 Nothoprocta perdicaria | reverse complement strand
TCCTCTCCTCTCCTCTCCTCTCCTCTCCTCTTTATTTATAGGACTGTTTCTCTGTTTTTCTTGAGAGAACTGATTAAGAATCAGGAAGTGGCACTCTACTCATCTGGAGATTATAGTCTTTTAGGTTATAATATTTTTGAACAGGAGCATGGTCTGAGTTTCAATACTGGGATCCTTAATACTGAATACTTTTAATAAAAATCCCTATTTGAGTACCATCTCCATGTRCATTTTTGTCCTATTGAAATCCCTCAGTTTGCCACACACTGGAGAAGGGTTTCAGTCGCCATGTCTGGCTGTACCAACACCTGGAATTGTGTCCCTTACTACACTAGTTTATTGCTTCAGGTCTCAACTGTGTTTAACGACTGTTGTGGAACCTCTAATGAGTGCACTCAGGGGTATTTTAAACAAGGATCGGGCTATTTTAAAGAAACATTGACACTTGGACATCTTTAGTTTGCATCTGTGTTTAATGGAGAGTCCCTTTAAGAAGTGACTTTAGACTGCCATTGGAAATACATTTGTGCTGCTTAAAGGGTAAAGCTTATTTATTTTTTGAAAATCTCTGGTAATGGCAAGCAAAAATTGCAAACAGCTAAAATCCTATTATCCAGCTTAATGTATTTGCTTTCCTTCAGTTTTCTGCAACTGAAAACATTTTGCCAAGTTTGCTTCTATTTTACATGGTTTCTACTTTGAGAAAAGAAAGCTGCTCTTTGAATGAAAGGAGGAAGTTTTGTGTACGACTATTATACCTGTCACTTGCTACCACATAAAAGGGAAGAGAATTTTGCCCCGAGTTGTTCTGCAAGAATCATTCCTATGCTTCTAGTTTTAAGAGGGATTGAGAGAATATATCCTAATTAACATTTAATAAATGGTCTGATCTCATAGCTTTGCTGAAAGTAGAAGACTGTAATCCATTATTTAAGACTGTGAAATGSTCTGTCTTTAGGCAATTAAAGCCAATGTTATTTAAGAAATACACTGTGTATTAGTTAAAGTCACTTTTTGAAAAAWAAGAAAGTACAATTGGGATGCATGAAGAAAAGTTGTTTTTGTAAATTATGACTCTAAAGTGACACTTCAGTTCTTGCTTGTTAGTGCAGTAGACCGAATCTCCTTTACAGACTGATTACTTTAATGCCCTTCTGGAATTTTCCTTCAGATAGAGTAGAATATTTGCATAAATAAAACCAAGAAAAAGAAGCATAGAGTGACTCTGCTAACACATTTAAACTTATACAGAGACTGCAGAATTRCTCCCAGAGGAGGATGAACACTCAAGGCAAAAGATGTTGTCTGGAATTGATTCAGTGATTGGCACAGCTTTGAAATGAGCTGAAAGAAGAGTTGTAAACAAAAGCTCGCGGAGATCCTGCCCTGGTGGACAGTTCCCTGCCGCGCTGGGGCGGTCGGCAGCACTGCCCATTGCTGCTTGGGACTGTTCCAGAAATTGCTGCTGGTGAAAGGACTAACCATAGCCTGCATGCAAATATTACCTCTAAATTAACCTGCCTCACTCAGTATGTCACAGTTAAATTAGAACTGGACAAGTTCAGACTGACTTCAAAAGTTCAGAATTCAAGAATAAATTTACAAGAATTTGCTTGAAGTTGATATAAGCTATGAAGAATGAAAAGAATGAAATATACTGAAAGAATATTACACAGCGCTGTCGGGATTTGAGATTACTGTTACTGTATTTGAGATTACTGAGATTATTTGAGATTACTGATTTGAGATTACTGAGATTACAGTAACTGTAAACTAAAACATGTCACAGAGTCATTTAATGCTAATGAGTGATACAACTTCTCTGCTCTTTGGAAGAGGCAGAGAAAAATGAGAGGACATCGGGTAGATCAGCATTGCGGTTCTGGGCACAGCCTCCCTGTCCTGGGGTGGGAGTGAGGGGCAGTGCAGGAGGACGGTGTCAGCCAGGCCAGCGTGGTGGTTCCTYGCACCACCTCCCTGCCCTGTGGTGAGGGAGGTGGCAGGGTGGCCCCATAGTGGTCCCAGGGGTGCACTGGGCAGGCAGGCCAGGTTCTCCCTGCTGTGAGCTGGTAGGTGCTCTCATCCCTCTGGCAGGGCTCTGCCTGGCTCTCCCAGGGGAGGCCGAGCCTCTGTTGAAGCCTTGGGAGAGGCTGCTTGGTTCTGAGTGGCTCCCATTCCCACAGTGCTTGGTGGTTGTCCTGGATGGGCGCTCCCTTCTGGAAGGTTCTCCACAAGCTGGCAACCATCATGAAGCAACATCGACAGCATTGGTGTAGGGGAGCCACTTGGGGGGAAAAACAAAGTTTAACCTGCCAAACCTGTGCAAAGTGGCTGTGCTCTCACAGTGTACTTCACAGAACAGTGCGGTGGCTGCTGAAGTCTCTGGAGGTGCTGTGCWGGGAGCCCATGGGTTGTGTGGTCATGGCTCTCCATGTTTCTGATAGCTCGATTGAACTGGACTTCATTTTTCATGAGACACTGCTTTCTTCTCCTTGTACATGAGCATCTGATAGCAGTCATCATGGGCGAGGTTAAGGTTACAAGTTTTGAATTGATGGCCAAATTCATGCTGCTGTGAGACCAGCGTACGAGATGGCAGCTGGACTTTGTTCCTGCTTTTTTTTAGTGGTTTTTCTGTTTGTTTTTGCTAGATATGTCTGAAGCTTTCCTGCTTTGGGAATTATTGTTTTACTGYGATGGTACCCCACATCAGCCACAGCTGTGATGCAGATGTGCTTAGATTTCCCTTAAAATAAGCTCTTCAAAGAAAAATCAAAGGTTTTTAAATAAGTAAATAACACCCATTTTTTATGAACATAGAGACAGAACAGTTAACTGTCTGATTAGATAAAATTCAAAGCAATTAGGGAAAGCAATAGAAGTAAGAAGGATTTATAAACAAACGTCTTAACAGTGGATTCTTGCTTTCAGTCAACTTGTTGCCCTCCTGAATTGCAGCAAAATCAAGATCATTCAATGAGGTCCATAGGGAGAAAACATTCTGTTAATCAGCTCTAAGACCTGACTGCTCCTTGCAATTGTTTTTTCACCTTTTCAGATGAGTTTCAGGCTCCCAGCACTATACAGTTATGCAGGTTCCTTTGCTTGACACTTTTCTCTTTGAGAAGGGTCAGTACCTTCTCTATGGAAGTAGCTTCCCATCTCTCCAGCAAATTCCATTCCAGCAAGCATTCATAACTGTCATTAAGGATGAGAACAAAGAACTGCCCATCAGAGCTTGCTCATACTGCCGAATTGTTTCCTAGCAGTAAATGAGTTAGATAAAATGGCAAAATCCACTCTCATGTGACTGAGGAGATGTTGC
Source organism: Nothoprocta perdicaria (assembly GCF_003342845.1). NCBI lineage: Eukaryota > Metazoa > Chordata > Aves > Tinamiformes > Tinamidae > Nothoprocta > Nothoprocta perdicaria. Next base: position 1,763,098 of record NW_020454339.1, on the reverse strand, counting down.
CATGAACATAAAGGTGCACCATAAGTGTTTTTCTGTTTTYAGATGTGGAAACGGGAAGTTAAAAAGATACAGAACTATCAAGAATTTAATATAGATGAGCTAGAGCCATATCTAAATCAGGAGTTGCAGCTGTATAGCTACAATTGCTTGGTTAAGAGAACCCACAAAGCAAAATTGCTATTACACTGCAACCTGTGTCTAGATTTGGTGTATWTGCACAACTGGCAATTGCAATTAAAAATGAGTGGCAGGTAATGTCAGAAAGATAGTCAGGCTTGTGAAGATTTTTGCCTGTGCACACTTCTAAAATTGTTCTCATTCCTTTATTCATGCTAATGAATTGTGATTGCAGCTAAAAATATAAATCTAAAAATAATCTAAAATCTAAAAATACTGGCTTTCAAGGAATAGAAAAAAAGTATGTTGGGCAGTGATGAGTCTTGTTGTTTTGAAAAGCTGGTGKCTCATATGGAAAAGCAAACAGAGAACATGAAAACAGAGAGAAAGTTGGGAGTTTCAGTGTAGCTTTATCAGCACAATATAGTCAACATAGTATTAGGTAAGTCTTTCCAGGCCTGTTTCTTATCCTGGCAGCATAGTCTTGTACATGCTGACATTTTCAAAGTGGTGAGCATTTTGTGATAAACTGCTATCAATCAGAAACTGAATTCAAAGAGAAGAGAATTATTTAAAAAGAGAACTGAAAGTCACTCAGGTCAGAATTTCTTCTGAAATAACTAAGATTATATGGAAATGGCTAGTTTTCCATTCTTTTTAGCATATTAAATTTTTGATGGGTCCTCCTTCTGTTCTGCTGAGTTAATATTTCCAAAGCAATTTTGCAGAGAGACTTCACAGGTTAAGTGAGGAAGGAAATTTTCAAATACTCAACAAAATGTGATTTTTTTTTTCCTTTTCAAACATTAATAGCTCATGTCTCTAGTTTTAGGCTATTTATGTTTCAGAATTCCTTAAAGTTGAACATACACGGCAGTCCTTCCAGTCTAAGAATAATATGCAAGCAAAGCATTGTCTTAGGAAGGTAGTGTATTATAATAACCATTCTGTGAGAAGGTTTTCAGGGAGAAATAATTAAACAAACAACCTTATACTTGTAAATAGTTTAAGTAACATTTTTGTTCTGCTTTTCACAATTTCTACTCAGGCTGTATTATGTCCCTTCAATAGATTGTAAGTGTCAGTAATCTGGAGGGCCTGGGTCATCAGAGCAAACATGAAATGCTGTAATTGATAGTTAAAGCAGGAACAAACATGATAATRCTGATGTCCCATCTGGGTTTTTGGCATTTATGAACAGTATTTGGATGAAGAATAAAAAAATGGTCAGGAGAAAAGCATGTCTATAAAGAGAGGTTTGTCTTTTTCCATAATCCAGTTAATCTAGGATACTAATTTGAAGATACTGTTTTYAGATTTCCTGCAAATTTACAAAAGAAGAACTTCCTAATGTCAGAGTAGACATTATTGAAATGCAGATGGTTAAATTCATCTGCTCTGCAGTGTAAAGTGGTCCTCACTTGGAAGCTTCCAAGTGTAGGATATGTGTAACAGCTTTTTTTTGTTTTTGTTTTTGTTTTTTTCCTTTTTTTTTCTTTCTGCAAAGCAAGTACTTCATAAAACTGCTTGTAAAACTGTTGTGCTTCTGGGGTTTTCAAACAATTGATAGGTTTATTGGTAAAATACAGAGTAGGAAAATGTGGAAAATTATGTGGAAAGTTATTGCAAGTGAAGTAAACTAGGTTCAGCAAAAAATACACCATCTTGAAAATAATAATCTAAGAGAAAACTAATGTCAGATTTCCACAAGTCTCCTGGCATGTTTCCTCACAATGATCTCTCATGAGCATTGGCCTTCAACTCCTGTAATGCGACTATATGGCTTTAGGTTTGGAGCTGCTTTGTGTAACTCTACGTGCACTGTGGTATTTCGGTGAGGTACCTTCAGAATTCAGGTTATGACCCCTGTAGAACAACAACATTACTGCTCAGAGCCAGTCTGCAGGGAAATTCAGGCAAATGGTTCAAGAGGGAGGAGGTTATTTTTATTAATGTCATTTTCTGTGTTTGTGTGTCCTGATGTTGCCACACTCTTGTTTCCATAAGGTTATTCCTTTCCATTTTTCCAAGGGTCATTGATTATCATTGAGTGAACCAAAAGAAATGGGATAGTTAATCCCAGCCTTCAACAGTATCAAATCAAGTGTCAACTCTTCCAGTGTTTCTGCTCTTTTTTTTTTTAGTTCCTGTTTTCTCTGAGAAAGTCTAGAATGATCACAAGTTATTTGTTGCACAGTTTACGTATGTGTGTGCAGGGGGTGGATTTTGGCTGCAGCTGTTCCAAATTAGCTCTTTTTCTGCCTCCAGYCCTGTTGTTCACATGAGGTGAATCAGAGCATCTCCTGGGATCTGTCTGATGACGAGATGCTTCTCCATAATCTGTAAAATTCATTTTTACCTGAATTACTACTTAGATACAAGAAGAGACTTCTGGCTATTCCTCCCTGTGCTGGATCTTGCAAACAAAGATGACTTCTTTCACACCCAGCAGTGACAGTGCTAAGGAATAAGGCTGGGGGTCTCTGCAGCACTCGGCATTCTGCCTCTTGGGCCCATCACTATTGGACCTATTAATCCTCCTTTGAAATTAAACCTAGAACGAGTTAGTCATGCTTGGAATYAGGAATTTATAAGGAAGATAATAAGGCTAAATAGGAAAAGAGACCTAGAGAATTCTGTTCAAAATGAAAAGGCAATCCCAACAAATAAGATTCTGGAATTGATTTTTCTTAAGTAATTACTTCTCCGTTTAGACCAAAACATTTGAAGACCTGTATTCACACTGCAAATTTGTATGACAGCTCACCATCAGGCTGGAATAGAAAGGAGTGACCTTCCTATTTCGTGATAATCACATTTGCTGTCTGAATGTGTTTCATTTGGCTTAGCTTGCTAGAAAATTATATGTTATTAGAAGATTGTATTTGATCCTTTTAGGTAACAACTGAGTTAGCAGTTGTTCTTATGAAGAAAGGCACATTACTGTTTCATTACTGATGATTAGTTGTGGAATAGCTGTACTGCATGAAGGAAATTAGGAAATGAGGAGGTTTTCAAGCAAGAACGAACTACTGGCTCACTAGATGCTCTAGCAATATTTAAAAATGCATAGTATGTATGTAACATCCAGTGCTTTCAAACATGAAAACTTCTTCTGTATGGGAGAGTTTTAGGAGATTTAGAGAAATTTAGGTGGAATATTAGTGCTAAAATCCAAAAGACCATTCCCCAAGAACCTTATTGAGGGTTGATCACTTACCTCAAGTTCTGCTACCAGAAATGTTTAGGGATTATGTGATTTTGTGTGCAGAATGCTCAGGACCTGTTATCCCTGTTAAGGTTTAGGGAGCTTTGCAAATGAGGTATCTCGGAGCATTAAAATTTCCCCAGAAACAGACGCTGATAGGGAGACTCTGAGGGAATTCTACTGTGCTTGTACTAGTATAAAGTTACAGGATTTATTTTATAGACAGTTCAGTTGTGCTAGATTTTCTCTAAAATGGAGGATAGTTTACTAGGTTCAGTGTATCATAGGGAAAATAAATTCTGATATCTCTGTAGTATGTTAATAAAAGGCAACCCTGAGGGTAACAAAAAAGTTTAATATGTTCTCAGCCTATCTCTGTTTGAAGCCAGTATATGAAGCCAGAAAACACACACATTTTACAGGTAATGAGAAAGCTCAGAAGAAAATCCTCCTGCTTAAACAGGATTAGATTACTGTAGCATTTTTTATGTGTAGGAGATATGAAGAGAGAGTCGAGGGCTTCAAAGATAAAAATATTTAAGGAAAAGGAGTATGAAATTTGACTTTCTGGTGTTCTGAGTAATCCACCTCCCTCTTAATGTTCCGCACAGATATATTTTTTACAAGTATTTGATGGAACACAGCTTGGTCAAAGAGGTCCTCACACATCAGTGGAGAATATTTATAAGCAGACATAGAACTAAGATTGATGTGGTAATAAAAAAGTGACTAATGTCATTGATTGATCCCTGGTATGTGAGAATACTGACATCACTGAAGAAATCTATCGAATTAATCTCTAATGTGATCCAATCTTGGGCTAGCTCTGTCAGTAGCTGTTATTACAACTATCATTTTGGACTCAGACAGTGTAAGTTAACTCCTAGAAGAGAGAATATTCTGAAAATATTTTTAATATACTGTGGTTTTATGATTTCTTTGAGAGCATTCCCTGCTTGCTGCTCTTAGCAAAGGACAGACTGGACTAAATAGAGATTGTTTTAGGGTACAGCTTGTATTAGAAAATGCTAACTTGTAAACCAGAAACATYGTATGTAGGTGTATTTAAACAATTAAGTTTTAACTATGAAATGTCACCCAAGTTTAGGCTAGAATTTCTAATAGAATGAAACAAAAAGGGAAAAGGAAACCAGTCAGCAAATCTTCCAGCTGGAAATTGAGGTTAGGCCTTGATCCTGCCTAACTCAAATGAAGGATTCAATTTCAGAAGGAATTTCTGCTCATCTTGAAGTATGTTCTGATTATCTCATTCAAATTTAAAAATATAAATGCAGRTAAATGAAGTAGCATTAAGTACTAAAACAAAACAAAAAGCCTATGACCTTCAATGGCCTTGATTCTTTCTTCTCTCATTTAGATGTGAGAGTGGGCTGTTTTTCCTCTGTGTTTGTGTGTGTCTGTGTGTGTGAGGAAGACTCGCATGAACTCTAGAGATAATGGATGGATTTATTCTTTTGTGTTTCCATTCCTTTGTTTAAATCTAAACTGCTGATGGATGTTCTTTATTTTTGTGGAAGATTAGGGAGATGAATGCGTGTCAGTCTCCCTTAATTTTATAGCATTCATATTCTCTCCCTTTGTGTGTTTAGATGTGTGATCTACTGCTAGAAAATATTAAAGGCCATATTTGGTGTCAAGGCATCTCTGAAAATGGAATGTTAATGTTTGGTGTATTGGAGCAAATTTTTATGTTACCATCCTTCTGTGTTCATGGCTGAGAGAGGGACTTTGCTGGAAAGCAACTTTCTCACGATGTTTTCTCCCTTTCTATCCTAGTGGGTGTCAGCAGCATTTCTGTTGGCTGTGACAACAACGACGAATGGTGGAAGCACCTGTCCTGTTGGAAGGTCTCCTGCCCTAAGGGCTGTAGCTCTTCCAGGCTTCTCATGGCTCAGGTTTCTGTGCTCCCAGTAGATGTTGAGGGTGCACTGCTGTGAACCATTCTGGATTTATAGCCTGGAAGTTGTGGGTGGGATTGTTCACTTTATTGCATTCTAGCTAATGGAAGAATTTCAAAATATGTTGATTACATGCAGTTTACATAGATTTTGTTATATTTTTATTGAATGTATTTATCCACAGGCATAAGCAGTGTAAGAAAACAGAGCTGCAAGGAGCTCTTTGCTCCTCTTTGCCACTCAGTTTGCAAGTTATCATTTTTGGCACTTCTTAAAAAGATATAATCTTTTAACTAAAGGAGAAACTTGAGCTGTAACTCTTGATATATTGTGTGACAAGGTGGCTGGCATGTGGAATGATAACTCCATTACATTCATTTTACCATGTTGGTTTATTATAAAGCTGCTCATGGTGAAATCACTTAATCATTTCTATTATACCTCGGAATAGCTGAAAGCAGAAGGCCTTATTACACCAGATAAAAGTGTTACTATGTGCAGCAGATGCCATGTCTGTACAGGATACAGAATCTATTGGGACAGACTTCCATATGGTCTGTGTAAGCTAAGCTCTTGGCTGATGCTGATGCCCASTGTATTTGCATTTTTGTGACTGAATGCAAATGCTGACTTGTAAAACCCGAGCAATCATTTATTTCAAAATCTGTCATCTTCTGATGACTGAATTAAATATTGATTTTTGGTAAACTCATTGAAATATTCAKCTCTTTTTCTTTTCATCTATGTCCATCAAGTCTAAAATGTGTGTGAATATTGCTAGAAAAAAAATAGTATTGTTTTTATACAAATGATATGTTTTCACTCTACACTCTGATTGGGTATTGAGTTCTTATGTTCCAAATGTTAGATTTCATTTCTATGTCAGTATCTTGAAATACTTGTACTAGCTCAGTATAAGTGACTGCAGCTGCAGAATTTTATTTAATTCTGTTAGATGGCAATTCTCTGGCTGTTTTAATCTTCCAGAATTATCTACCCATGTTTATTTTAGATTGTTCAGAACATGATTACTGGTCAGGATTTCTATAAGTAGGAAGCCCAAAATAGGTTGCTTTAAGATATTCTTAGTTTTTCTGTTTGCCCTTTTAAATTTTTTTTATGTTTGCACCAGCTTGAATACCTTACCAGGAAGGTATTTCAACAAGTCACCTGGTTCTGATAGTTTATAGAGCATTGAGTAACTTGATAACCCACTTTTCATGGTTGTTGTGGAAAGTGGAACAAATATCTAGTTAACAAAACCTGCCRTTAGAAACAAATTTGTGATTGTTTTTGCTTTATTTCATTCCTTTCAACCAGAAATATAGTGAAATTTCAGAGAAGGGGAAAAAAGCTGTGCTCTCCATTAAGCTCTGCATTACCGCTTTCATCAGCTAGCTTTGATTTTATCTGTTGCTTCAATTTGCAATTAATAGTTCTGTGTGACTGATGAGTTTTGAGAAAGGTCTTGAGGAGAATTACTTGTGAATGGAGAAAATTTTAGCATCTAGGTAGGGAAGATATTTTTCCAAGGGCTTTCCTTTCAGTTTTCTCCTTTGGTGAAACAGCACAAATCAGCTGAATCCAATGAGAATACTAACCTGTAAAGATATGAAGGCAGCAAGTTAAAAGGTGTGGAAAACTGGTTTTACCTTCTCATTCAAAGATGTGAAAAAAGCTTTATTTATAGAAGACAAACCTATTTTTCATTGTTATACCTAGAAAATGCTGAATAAGGTAAGCTTGCTCTAAAGTTAAATTAAAAAGCTCACTATGGCTTCCTGCTTTTATTTTTTTTTCTCCTTTTTCTGCACCCCAAACTGTCTCTTCTCTTTCCCTTTGCTTCCTCAAGTTTCCCTCTCAAAATTTATTCCTTCCATTGTATTCCTACTTGTAGCTTTTTTTTCCCCCTCTTCTTACCTAGATGTTGTCCCACTAGCCACCTCATTCTATTCTCTGTTTGCAAAAACATGTCCCAACTGATGAAGTTTTGGTAACAGCTCAGATGATGAGAATATGGGATGAAGCATCTGCAGAACATGCCCTGCTTGCCTGCTGACACAGCAGGAGAAACAGGTATCAAAATGTAGCAGAGAAATGGTTAAGAAAAATAAGCTCTTCACGGGTAAGCCTGGCAAAGGAAATTTAACAATAAATTAGAGCATTGATACAAGCTTAAAAATTTAGAATGGGAAAACATCTGCTGAGAGAGAAAATTTTAGAGAAGRGCTGGACAGAAAGCTATTGTGTGCTAAGGTGACCCCATGGGTAGAAATGAGCTGAATGAACATGCTTGTCTACACATTTTCTGGGACTATTACAGCAATAGTGAACAACCTGCACTGCTTATCCCAAACTCCTCAGCTAAAGCCAGCAGTACCTGAACCCCTGACCTTAATTCAGCTTGACTGGGCTAAACTGCTGCTGATGGACTCCTGAAGAAGTTTAATCCCACAGTACCAGCTAGCTAAAGCTATTACTCCTAAGATTTACCATTTGAAAAAAATACACTTTTCTATCTGTAACTGACTGCTGAGTCAAATACATATAATTCAGAAATGGACTGAGGTTCCTAAATGCGACCAACCGCTTCGCTGCAACAAAGTGAAATGGCATGGGTCAGTACCGGTCACCTGCTGGAACAACTAAATTACAGTGAAGATTTTATTACAATTTTTGACATGGCTAGGCTCTTTAGACACACTCATCTTTAAAAATATTGCAGTGCKGGGGCACACACAGGAAGAGTTCTTGTTGAGAGGTAACAACTTGAGAAGGACACCTTTTTTTCTCAGTTTCTGGCAATAGGAGCAGACAGATTGGATAAGGACCGAACTCGGGCCCTGTCCTCAAGGTCACCTCTTCCTCCTTGTTCCTGCTCCTTTGAGGATTGGTATCTGCAAGTAACTAGAACTATGTAGGTGAACTCTTTGTAGGTGCGCTTGTGATTATCTTGATTTATCATAATACTATATTTTAGGGACACTATTTTTTTAAGTGGCTGATGAATGCTATCACTAAGATATATGTAACTGTTAGTTAGCAGTTATTCCATACATTTTCTCAGTCAGACTCTTTTAGGCATAAGCACAGCAGTCTTTGTACAGGGTGCTCTTTATTACTCTAAAAGCTCTGTAAAAAATAAAATAGAGCTTTTTAGTCACGTACTTCCAGATTATGTGGTCAGACTGTCTTCTATTTAAGCATAATCAAAAATTAGACAGATATTAGTCTTGCCTGATGTATTTATTGCAAAATATTTTATGTTAGACACTGAATCAGACTTAGCTGTTAAGTGTTAGATTTTGCTGTGTTACAGCCTTCAGATTCCCCTTATCCAGCCTGAGCTACGCTTATTTTAGTCTACTAGCACATAAGACGTTTCAAAATCATTATTTCTGTGGAGAATACAAAAGGTATTTTAATTCCTCCCTTGTTATGCTGCAACAGTGAAAAGGTAATTACTGCTCCTTGCGCTGTGCAAGGATCCATCAAATAATGGTCGGACACAAAGATATATGGGAACGTTACAAAACTGCGTAACTTAACAGCTGTTCTTGTGGAACAGATGTGAAATCCAAATTTCACCTAAGCTTAGGGTACAAGAAGAAAAATCACTGTTTTCCAAATGAAGGAATGGTAAGTAAGTGAAAATACATGCACATATATTTCTATCCGTGTGTTCCAGTTTCTAATAGGTTACAAGCAGTGCACTGGAAAAGATGAAAATGTGTTGACAATCATCTTATGTAAACAGAGTTGAAGAATCCTGCTAAAGGGAAAAGCCTGTTTTCTGTAGTCCCAGAGTTGTGGGGAACTAGAATGTGGGAATTGTCTGCTGTTCGACCTCAGATTACTATTCCTGTTGAGGTTTTCCTTCAAAGCCTCTTGGTGCTTGCAATTCTTTCCTCAGTTTCCTAGTGCATAAATTTATGTGGAGTGTAATGTTCTGAAGTCATAAAGATTTTACACTTTATACACTGAAATGCTGATTTTATATAACAACAGAGAGACATAACTTTATGTAGGCATATAAATGATAATAATATGGATGATTACTTACCAGGTCTTGTTGAAAGTAGAAAATAAATATAAATAAGTCTTTCTTTTGTGTGTGTATATGTGATTAATGGGTTGAGCCCCACTGATCTCTAGTTTTTAAAAAGGGCTGTTAAAAATACATGCAGAAATACCAGTACTGCACTTGTATGACCGAAAAGGTATTTATACTATTTGAAATATCATTTGTAAAAAGGAAAAAAGACTAAAAGAAATGTTGACAATTAAAGAAGAGCGATACAGGGCCTTAAGATCTGATATGATTTGGAATTTCAAGACGGAAACTATCACTACGAGGCTGACCTACCTAGCACAATAGAAAGGATAAGGTTGTTCTTAGTCTTTGGTTTAAACAAATCTCACCTTCTCCCTATTCTTTTCAAGTAAAAGGAATTTGTACTTCCAGAGAAGGAGACTCCACAGCCTCCCTGGGCAGCCTGCGCCAGGGCTCTGTCACCTTCACAGTGAAGAAGTTCCTCCTCACCTGGAGATGGAACTGCCTGTGTTGCAGTTTGCACCCATTACCCTTTGTCCTATCACTGGCCACCCCGGAGAAGAGCTTGGCCCCATCCTCCCTACATTCTCTCCTCAGGTAGTAATTTCACATAATTATGAATGATGAGGTTCTTTCTTAGGCTTAGCCCTGGAGTTTTGCAATTGACGTATCTCCATTAGGGATCTTGAGTGGAAGGAGAGTGTGCGGTCAGTCGATTTCTCTTTAAAGACATTATGCATTTGTAAGCTGTAAATGTTGATAGAGTGTGAAGTAACCACTGTATTGGAAATTTTTCTTTATTTTCTTAGAGAGGCTGATATTTATAGTAAGTAGGTTATATTTCTTCTCTGCCCTTAAGAATGATACGATTTTTTTCCTCTTCAGATCACTCATAGCTGCTGAACAGATTCACACATACTACAAAACATTAATTTCTCCCCGCTGTAACACTTTATCCACTCTTCTCTCCTCCTTCCTCCTTCTGCTCCCCACTCAGCACTTCGTAAAACACAATGAGTGGTAGCAGCTTTTTTCATGTGCTGTCATTTTTATATTTTGAGTAAGCGAATAAAAAGAGAACATTTTAGAACTGAAAAACCATCACAGAGGTATTCGCCTCCTCTGTTTTAATGGCATTTGGAAATAGGAAAGAATAAAGTTCATTGAATGTCTTTCTATAAATACAAATGTGTTTTGAATATATATATTATAAAAATAGAAATGAGTTTAATTAATTACGCCTTTGAGAGATGGCTCTGTGAAAGTAATGTGAATAGTTTTTCACTACAGGAGTCTTGTTTAAGAAAGACGAGTAGGGTCTAACCTTGGTGAGATACAGATGCAAAATTGTTCTCCACCGCCTTCTTTTCCCTCCCTTTCCCCCTCACATCACATTTCAGAGGGTCCTTCAACAGGTAACCCTTAGTCTTCCCAGCGACCTCCTGCAGCCGCCCTGGACACAACTACTTGTGCAGTCTGGGTGCTGTCACCATCCTTCACAATTTCCACTTACATCCTTACTATTTAAATGTCTGGCTGAATTAAAAACCTATGAAAAATGATAAATTATGTCTAAAATTCACAATAGCGGGCATTATTAACACACAGTTAAAAAAGATAATATTGTTCATGTGAAGATAGCAGTATTTTGCTTGCAAAAAATTCCAAGGCTTGGAAGAACAAAATGATCTTCGGCCATGCTTATAACTGAATAGCGCTCCTGGTTATACCTGTATGAGTCTTAAATTTATTTTCTATTCAAAACTTCTGAAAAGGTCTGTCAGGAGACAATAACACTTTTTTTTTTTTTTTTTTTTTTTTTTTTAGTGTAGCCATCTTCTTGAGCTGTTTAAAAACTCTTTCAGGAAAGCCAGCCAGAGCTTATTACTTACGTAATTGATTTTTTAGTTGTTGACCTTGGACACTACAGCTCAGTAGTGCACCTTTAATTACATGGTTAGGCATGGCAAAACACAGATTTTTGATTTGGTAATCAAGATTATAACCTCTGACTGTGCAAAATATTATGAAAGGTGGAGGTTCTTTTTGGGCAGTCAAAATGATTAGCCACTGAAAACAAATCCTGTGGTAACACAGCTGATACTTTACCCTTCAATAGTTCAAATGAAGGACCAATTTATGTTGAAGAGGAAAGCTTTCATATTGCACTTGAATACTTGTTAAAAAGTATAAAAAAGTAATTAAAGCAGTAATACAAGCAGGAATGCTTGTTGCATTGGRTAATTGGGATGTAATCATTTGTAGCTTCATAGAGCCTCGATCTACCAGCAGGCAGAGGTGGCTGTAGCCTTCACTGGGACAGGTGTCCAAGGAGATGCGAGGAGCTGCCTGATCGTGCTGCCTCTCTCTCCATGCTTGAAATGCTCTATCTGCAGCAAAAGCAGGTGACAAATTAGTATTGTGTTTTATGAGCAGATATATATTAATTTTGTTAGGGCTACTTAATATTCAGCAGTAAAACAAATACCCATTATTCAACATMAATTTCTAGAAATTGAAAATGGGCAATCTCTCCAAGACTTCCAGACACTTCTGGAAATAAAATGTGCATGTGGAGTTTGTAGCTATCCAGATTTCAGAGAATGTGGAATAGACTCCAGATATATATTAATATTGGTGTAGGGCATAAATATTACCAGATAAATCATCATTTTTTAATGAAGGTTGTAGTTAATATCTGAGTTTACAAACGAGGACGGGGTCCAGCTAGGCAATCTTTGCCATTTTTATCCTTTTGTAATTACAAGCTGGATCAAGATCACTGGGAAGAATGTTGGAAATAAATCAGCTTTATGGATCACATGCAGAGAACTGGAAAGAGAGGTGAAAAACTGTCTCTGTGGGTGGCTGAGGGTCTGGCCTTTTTTTTTTTTTTTTTTTTTTTTTTTTTTTTTTTTTTTTTTTTTTTTTTTTTTTTTTTTTTTTTTTTTTTTTTTTTTTTTTTTTTTTGGTTTCTCTACAATCTTGTTAGTCTTCATCTGATAAAAACCATTGAAGAACAATAAACATTGAGCTCTGAGGTGCTGTTTTCACGGGGATGCCCACTGAGTGGAATCACCTTTTTAAACTTGACTTCTCCCATTGGTCCATTGGTTCAAGTAGAAACATATTTTATTGTGTTACAGATTATGACCACATGATGGCTAGGTCTCCACAAAGGTTTCAATTCCTTGGCTTATTTTTATTTATTTGCCTGTGTATGTGCAGTTATCACATTGCATTTCAGTCCTGTTTTGAACAGAATTGGTGCTAGGCCTCTAAAAGTTATTTTTTTTTTTCTACAGGAAAACTACTGTACATTGTGGGAAACTAGGAGAGAGAAATGAAGTATTATTGGCATTATCAACCTGTGGGAGCGGTTTGGGATGGTCTTGAGGCAATGCCATTTACCCTGAACAGCTCTGGCCAGAAATCCACTAGCAAATGACAGGAGCATTACAGCAAGGAGAACTTCTGTTGAAACAGGAAGTTTGAAGTTTAAAAGTGTAGGTAAAGAGAGCAGATTTTACTGAGAAACGGAACATAAGAGGGGGCAAGTGAACTTTCTGGATGAACGTTGATTTCTTTACAAGTTTCACAAACAAAATTACATTCAGGAGATCATTTATCAGAGCAGCTTAGCCCTCTTCTTCATTTTGGCTTCTTTTCTTTTTTAGAACAACAATACTTTTACATATTTTAGAAATCTCTTTGCTGAATCCACTATGTGTTACCAACCTTTTGTCTTTTACAAAATTACTGATAAGCCAATGTTTCTATATGTATTTTTTAGGAAAAAAAAAGAAAAAAAAATGTTAAATTAATTGTGGCACTTAAGAGGCTTGAAAAGCTTCTTCCGGAGTTGAAGTAACTGGCAATCCAGCCAGTCTGGAGGGCCATCACATCCAAGGTTGAGCTTGTGAGAGCTAAACTAAACCTGGCAATCACCAGTTGCTTAAACGGAGGCAGCTCCGTGTGTAATCACAGCAGACTGAGGTCACTGAGAGCAGCGGAGCAGAACCAAGCTCTCATACAGGGCTTGGTCTTCACACTTTCATCAAGAGTGAACCAATTCAAGACTTGTGCTTATCAGGTAAATATTGTGAGAGGAAAACAATGTTGTTGAGTCACAGTCACTTAAAGAGAGGCTAGATTATAGCCTCTCTGTACAGCAGCTTTTCATTTAACTGTCTGCATAGCCACAGAAAGAGCAGACAACTGCCTGAAATAAGTCACTCTAAATCTGTGGTGATAAAGGCTAGACAGTGTTTGAGCAGTACACTGTGTACACAGGAAATGTGAACGTTTTGTCTGATCTTGAAAAATAAATGATTTTTGGATATTGAAAAATATTATCTGTAGAGATGCATTATGCAGAAGTAGTTTATCACATATGTTGAACAACTAAGTAGAGATTTAAAATGATATAGCATTTTTGCTAGGGACAACTGGATCCATGCAGAAGGGGTTCTGTTTCCTCTCAGCAATACAGTGTCGGCTACTACCGCAAAATTTTGCATGTAGAGTGGCACATGGTTCAAATAAGCACCTTCTGTGTTTAGAAGTGGAATCTGGGCCAGGGATCACCTTTTAAAATATAAAATATAAAATATAAAATATAAAATATATAAAAAAATATATACTTCATGTTTGTCATTGGTGGAATTTTGTTTCTTCACTGAGTTGCAACAGTGCATCTGTAATGGGAAGAAAGATTGTGCTAAGGAGAAAAACTAATCGAGGAGGGGAAACAAAAAGACTTGTCATTTTCTTGTTTATGTTTGTGCCCTACTCTGGCGTTTCTCCTGTCACATAGGCGGATCCTCTCTCAGTGCCTGCAATTAGATTCCCACTACTGTCAAGTGTTCCTGCCTACTTACACCCGGGGAACCTGCCTCTGCTGCCTGAGGGGGCTGGTGCTTCCTATTCTGCCTCGCATCAGTAATATCTGAAGTAAATTGAAGCTGTCTGTCTCCTTTGGARGAAAGATGCTGTCTATATTCAGTACCTGTTTCTTTGTCTCGCATCTGTCCCATATAGGAGTGGTATCTCTAACATCACTTTTCATGCAAATGAGTTTATTTAAGTTTGGAAAAAAAAAGATAAATAGGCTGCACTGGAGTACAGACTCCAGTGGGTAAGTTATTTTTCCTTCTGCAAGAGGCACTGGCAATTTCTCATCTTCCAAGGATTTAGGGTGATAAGCTGAATATAATGGAGTTTGTTAAAATAAAGTGAGAATAGATTTTTATTAGGKTTATTTTAAGATTTTAAGATTTTTTTTTTCCATATATATCAGTGTTTTATACTAACCACAGGCAAGGAGAGTTACCCATGGTTGTAATTAAACAAGGTGAGAATTCAAAACAGGATAGAGCAGAAGATAACCTAATGCATGAGAGCTGCAAAATTAATACTTGCTGCTGTATTTTTCATTTAAAAAGATAAAAACGGATCTTGCTTAAGCTTGACTTTTAATATACTTATTTAACTAGAGATTTCAATAATTGTTTTGATGGTAGGAGAGGAAATTCTTAATACTGAGATAGCACAGCAAACTAGATGGAGCACTGGAGTCAGAAGATTTGAGTTATTCTCTTGACTTTGCCCCTAACCTGTTGTATTACATAGATAAAATGACTGTAAATTAAATTTACTTTTTTTGAGATATCTCTTGTGCAATCTTTTATGAAACTTGTAAAAATTAGCTTCAAGAAGGCTAAGCAGAAGTAGAAAAGGGCATGAAAGTATGAGGCTTAATTCACATTCAAAATATTGTGTTAAAATTTGTATTTGTTTGCAAGGACCAAGATCAAGATTCTGTAAAGAATAATTACAACATTTTAGCATCACTGTTAGGTGGAAATAAAAGGAGTGAAGGTGTATACATTATATCAGCTCTTTTGGCTTCTACTTTCCTTTTGTTGCTACACTGATGGGTTGCCGTTGCATTGAAGGATACAGCAGAATTCCCAAAGCTACTTTTCAGAATACTAGCTAAAATTCGTGAATATATGCATTGTTTAGAGGAACAAGAGCTTTCTAGAAAGAGTCTTAGAAAAAAAAAATCTTAGAAAAAATCTTAGAAAAAAAAATGTGGTAGATTATCAAGCCTTGAGCATCTTCAAAAGCACAGCCTTCAGGGTGCAGAAAACAAGGTATCACGTGATGGCTTGGAAAACATCCTTTCTGGCAACAGCACCTTGGGCACCTACATAGAAGYACAGAATCACTATGGTCGGAAAAGACCTTTAAGATGATCGAGTCCAACCGTAAGCCCTTCACCACAATGCCTGCTGAACCATGTCCCTAAGTGCCTCATCTATACAGCTCTTGAACATTATCTCACAATCTAGCCAGCTACATGATATTTTCTATGTAGTTCCTCCTATTTACATAAACACACAATTTTAGATGCGCCCTAAATATCTGTCAGTATGTGCTGAACATAGGAAATCATATTTTTCAAGTCAGTTAATTCCATAGGAATCTTGGTGTTGTTTCAGCAGCTCTTCAGCAGCAGGTGTGTGAGAACTGCCATCAGTGACTGCCCTTCGCTCACTTCTCTTGGGCCCTTGGTAAAATCTCCCCGTGTCAACTCTCAGTTGCCAGGGAAGTGACTGAGATGGAGCCTGTAGCCTGAGTGACTGAGAAGAACTGGGAATTATTCCCTGTGCCCCGTGCTCTGGGTGTCCTGCTGGAGCAGGGCGGTTGGACTAGATGACCCCTAGAGGTCCCTTCCAACCTCAACCATTCTGTGATTCTGTGATTATCTAGCAATCAAGGAAACATTAACGTGGCCATGTATGAAACCCAGGTTTTCARAAACAGAGTATATTTATTGTATGTCTAATGACTATTGCATGTCCAGGACTGATTCTGGCATTACTCAGAATTAGCTGTTTGTTCCTGGGAGAATTTACCACAGATGAAAAGATGGCTAGCAGGTCTGTGCATTAGAGTTGAAATGGAGAGGGGAGGCTTAAATATTGTGATATTAAAATGGCATTGAAGTCAAAGGCAATGTGCCCTATACCTTCAATGAGAGCACAGAGAAGCCCTTCCCGATTAGAAGGATTTGGGTGATAAGCAAATTCTTCAGTCCAAAATGGGAATTAGCTCACTGTTTGAAAAACAAATGATACAAATTAGTGTATCTTAATATGTCAGGAAAATTGTCTATTTAGGAGTAGCTGATAGACAAGGTGCTACACGGGCTCTTTCTAAGCTGATTCTGAGGGTGATGATGGAACTATAATTAAACTGGCTGTGTAGCAGGAGCTCACAATGGGCTTTTTCCATTTAGAAAATGAGAATTGATCCTGTCTCTTCAGTTGATATGTAACTCATCTCTTTGACATAAAAACAGTATAAAAAAGGATTTATATAACTGGATCTGCAACTAAAGAAGGAAGTTTTACTAGCTAGCTTRCCAAGTAAGATTTTAAGTACAGCTTCACCATTGCAAGGGCTTTAAACAAGACCATATTCTCGTCCAAATTCATCCTTCCAGCAATTTTTTTTCTCTCTCCTTTTCATAAAGGGGCTGCAGGCACTTTTCAGTGCAGTGTAAAGCCATTAGTGTATGAAATTAGTATAATTAACTGCTAGATGTTTGCTAGGAGATATGGGTATATTGCTTAATGATGATTCCTCTTTATTTGCATCTCAGTTTTATTGTTCAGCCTTATACATTTTTATCGAGATAACAAAGTTAAACAGAATGTAATAATGCAATATAATGCAACACAAATTCAACTGCTCATAGAATCTGAAAATTGATCTTTATCTGAACGCAGGACTTGTTAAATATGAACTTGCCCGTGTTTATGTGTGTGGGTGTGTGTTAGCACATGATAAAATAAAATAGAACACTGCCCATTTCGAGTGCACATTTCAGAAGGGAGCTAATGGAGAAGATGTCTTTAAGATCTATGATCACCTGCTTTCTAGTCTCCTAATACAAAAAAAAAAGGTTGCAAGGAATAAAAAAAAGGTTGCTAGGAACATTATGTGCTTTCCTTCTGTGAAGTTTCTGTTCTGCAGCCTACAGATCCTTGTATCTATCCTGGAGACAGATCTAGTAGAAAAATCTTTGTGATATTAAAATATGGATTGATTTTCCTAATTTTTTTTGTTTGTTCAGTAAATCACTGATCCATTAGCACCCAGTGAGTGAACTGCTATTAGTTCAAGACTGAAATAAAACCACATAGCGCAGAAATCTTTTGTTACTTAAAACCTTGAAGTAATAAAAGTTTCCTTGTGAGAAAAGCTGGAGACTTATTGGTCTAGAAAGTTGGAGTCCTCTGCACTAAAATTGTGACATGATCAGTATCTATTTGCAAAACAAACTCTTTGTTATTGACTGCAACTAGTATTTCCTCTGCTGTGTTTTACAGCACTCTTAATTTTAGTGTATCTTATTAGAAATTCTAAGTACGGTTTAAGTCTTCTTGCCTCAAGCCTTGCTCACCTATGGCTTCTTGAAACCCACTCTGGTTAGCAGACTATGTGATTTCAGTAGCATTTTACACATAATACAATGACATTTATTTTACTAATGAGTCTGTTGTATAGAAAATGTGGTAGCAAGGGTGTGATTCCAGTAAAGTTAAATTTTTTAAACATATAACTTGTTTGAGCATCTGCAATTCATTACAGAAAAAATAACTCTCTAGCCAGTTGACCCCTTATTCATTCAGCGATTCTCTAACAGATTTGCTCCACAGATAAAAGGTCTCCTGTAGTTTTTGACAAAGTTCATGCAAACTAGGACAAAGTTAACAACTGTCTTAATGATTGCCTTTTAAATTTTCTTTTGCATGCTAGTGTAACTTTGTGAACAAGATTTTTTTCCATTCATAGAGTGAACTTTGGGAATATGTTATTGAATTTCTCTAACACTTTCTGCTAATAAGAAAAAAGACTTTTGTTCCTTTCTAGTGAAAACTATAACAACATCTTACTTCAGCAGTTCAAACAGTATAGGTTACCACAAAAACAGATCACAGATACCTTATTATTTTAACATCAAGGATTAATAAATTTCTTTATAGCAAAGTCTAAGGTRGATTCACCCTGTCTGACCCCTTTTCACTCTAAAGTGGATTTTTCTTGAAACTTCTATCACAGGTACTTTTGCTGTCAGTTTTTCCTAGACTGTCTTATCCTTTCCAAACCTTCTTTCATTCTTTTTTCCACTGTAATTTGGTTTAATCTTTGACATTTTTAGTCGTTTGGGGCCATGAAGAGACGGCTTTGTACTGGCTTGGGGAACCCTGGCTCTTGTTGAAGCCAGTGGACCTTGGGTTGAATTTAACATTCTCCTTAGTTTTAGAAAGCTATGCAGTTTCCCTGTGGTCTCTTAGCTTTGCTCAGCATGCTTGTATAATTCTGAAGGTCACTGTCTTACTGTTTATTTGCTTTTCTTCTAGTGAAGAGATGTCATCTCCCAGTGCTTGAAAATTTGCAGCTTCTYTCTCTTTATGTTAATTCTCTTATTACTTATATTAACATATAATTATCAGGTTCAGCATTAAAATATTAAAATGGCTAAATGATGAGAAAGATTCCTCTCTATTACTTCCAATTCAGCACAATATTAGGAATTCAATTTACAGAACTCCGAAAGAGAACCAGTTTTAGGCATCTTTAGAAATCAGAGAATACACTGAAGTTCTTTTACTGTCTCTGTGATAGTCTTTTTATAAAGCTTGTGACCTRTGTTGGGAAAGATTTTATGTCTACAAAGGTTTTAGTGATAAGGTGTACATAACCTTACAGACCCCAGAACGTATCTCCCATATCTATTGAGAGAATGCAAAAACAAAGGAGTTGAAGATAAGGTCATTTTAGGGGAACGTTCCAAAGTCATCAAAACAGCCTTCTTATAGCCTAGCTATAAGATATGGAAAACCTGGGAGGACTTTCAATACTACAAGCCTATACGGGCATCAAGAATAAGTAAAGGAACTGAGTTTACGGAACACTGGGGAAATCTTAAAAATTGTTGTGCAAGTGGAAACCACAATGATTAGCATTTTTTGTTGCAGTGAGACTGTTGAATTGCCAAGCATTTTCTAGTTACAGAGTAAAAGAAATCTACTTTTAGAAATACAGCTTGCTTCAGTAGACTATATGGCAGATGTAGGCAGAAGGTGAAAAAATACTGTTTTTTACTGGTCAGAGTTGGGTATACAAAACATTTGCATATGCTAATGCAGCAATAGTAGCTTTAAATGTAAATACAATGATTAGCACAATGCAAATAATTCCACTGTAGTAGTTGACTGTTGCATAGTCAGTGTTTCAGCTTATCTGTTTTGCACTGGGTGTATCTGAAACATGAAGAAAATATTGTGAACATATTTTGTACTATTCAAATTTCTTCTGTTTTCAATTAGTTTGACTTTAGGATAGTAGAGTGCTGAATTTCCGACTAAATGCCCAGTCTTTAAATTACCATTTAGTCAACTTAGATAAATGAGCTTTGTATGAGCAATCCTTTTAGAATTTGAGGGGTCTTTTTAAATTTTCATTGCTGTTTTCTAATGCATGTGTAATTGGAAGGAGACTGCATAAATTCCATTATACTGCTTTTGATAATACAAATAATTTAATTATTTTCATCATGTATCAGTTTTGATATTTACATGTAGATGTATGTGTACATCAGTGCATATGCCTGTAAAATGATAGCTACAATTTTTGTCTGTATTTTTATGGAAAGTTTTCACAGGTTCAGTGTTTCGGTAAATGTGTTTATCTTGAAAAGGGAGTGTGAAGTGTATGTTTCAAATTAGGCCTTTTCAAAACAAGCTTTTGATGATAGGAGTCACACTGGAAGAGTGACATACAGGTTCTCTCCGAAACCTCCTCCCTAAGCAAGTAACCTTCCTTCACTAGTTCACTAATATAAAAATAAGACCTATAGTCCCTTAATTTCTTCTCCATAGTGAAGGTATCACACAGATGGCAGCAAAATTATAGCTGAATCTATCAATGCCACTAGAGGAACTTTCTATTGCAGGTATAAGCTTATTTTTTTCTCTTTGCTGCCTCTTCTCTGAATATAACAAGTACTGGTTGCTCCAGGCATGTSCAGTGTTCTGTATACTTACTTTCACAACCTATTTTGCTGTAAAGTTTTAGTAGAAACTCTACTAAAATTTATTGTAGTAGAATAAGTTGCACTTCTTTTTCTTTGAAGCTTTCATAATTCAGAGGCTCCCTCTTGTTCTGAAAATAATTAAAAATYGTAATCGTAAGGAGGTCAAGGGACATGACTGGCAGGTGTTCACATTACACCTATTACTTAAGAAAACAAAATGCACGTAAGATTCTGTTACTTCTGCCTGAAATAGCATTAAAGAGTTTAAACCTTAAAGAAACTACTGCTTTGTGGCTTTTTTTGTATTACTGTACTACTGTTGAATTAATTGATTAATTTGGTTAGTAATATTTATCATATAGTTTATATATTTTAAATACCTAATTTTCTCCTTCTTTGTAATTTTACTTCAAATTTAATACATATATGCCGGTAATAAATATCTTCCACTAAATTTTAGGGAGAGAATATACTATATTATCATCTTGATAAGCATTTTTAATTGCAAAAAGAAAAAAAAAAAGGAAAAAAGCTTGAAGGGCACTAATGGCAGGAATCTATTTTGGAAATAAAAGTATCACTAGTAAACTAAATTATTTACAGAACTTAGGCTGGAGGACTGTCACAAAAGTTAGTGGGATAAAGATGCTAAATACTGAGATTTTTCCACACAGATGCCTGGAGGATAAACTGGAAGATCTTGAAGCTGAACACACAGCTAGAATACAGATTAGTCGGTATGGATCACAGTGATGCCATAAAATAAACAATCTGGAATACTGTGATAGAAGAACAGAAGAATATGGTTTGTTTAGAAAAGGCAATGCAAGAGAAAAGGGTAAAAATGTATTTATATCTCTCTGACATTCCAGTAAAGAATTGAAAGGCAGAACCTCACCAGACTGGTCTACGTGGGAACACRTTGTGATTCTTGGAATCTGTTGACAGTGTGGTAGCCAGAAGAAGAGAGGGTTTTGTGCAATTATTAGTAACACCTTAGGGATGTGATAGGGTTGAAATGAAGAATTTTGGTTACTTGATTCAAAAAAATAGTATGTCGGCACAGAGAGGTTTTGACATATGAACGTTTTCTGTTTTAAAAGCTAAAGAAAGTTACTAGGAAAGGGGTTATTTGATTTACTTACGAAAAGAGAGCTCTGAAACCTGGTAAGAATCTGCAGTTGGAGGTCAACTTGGGTGAAAGTAATGTAAAATGAAGAAGTTCATGGTTTTAGCAAGCAGTAGCAACAGTATCAGAATACAAAMAACTGACTTCAAAAAAAAGTAAATTTTAAGGACCAATATTAAGGACCTGGTAGAAAATCCCCTCAGAAGACTAGGACAAATTTAAAAGAATCAATGTAACTTGAACATCTAGAGAGTTCATAGAATCATAGAATCCTTAAGGTCGGAAGGGACCTGTACACATTATCTAGTCAAACGTCCTACTCACGCAGGGTCACCTAGAGCTCTGSGTGGCACAGGGCTGCGTCCAAGCAGGTTTTAAAGATCTCCAAAGGAGACGACTCCACAGCCTCTCTGGGCAGCCTGTTCCAGGGCTCTGTCACCCTCACTGTCAAGAAATTTTCTCTTAAGTTCCTGTGGAACTTCTGATGCTTCAGTTTGTGGCCATTTCCTCTAGTCCTATCAGTGGCCACCACTGAAAAGAGGCCAGCCACGTCCTCCTCACTCCTTCCTTTGAGGTATTTATGGACATTGATCAGGTTCCCCCTCAGCCTTCTCTTCTCCAGGCTGAACAGGCCCAGCTCYCTCAGCCTTTGCTCAYAKGGCAGATGTTCCAGGCCCCTGATCATCCTCGTAGCCCTGCGCTGGACTCTCTCCAGCAGCTCCACATCCCTCTTGTCCTGGGGAGCCCATAACTGGACACAGTACTCCAGATGTGGCCTCAGCAGGGCTCAGACATCTCCTCCATTCTCCAAAGCCTTTCGAAGAYGATGGTGAGAGGCTTAGCTGTAACGTCTGCCAGCTCACGCAGCACTCTGGGGTGCATCCCATCAGGGCCCATGGATTTGTGGGTATCAAGTTTCTCTAATTGCTCTCTCACTTGATCTTCCTCTACCCAGGGAACAAATTTAGTTCCTGGACAAATTATTTAATGTTTAAGTACTTAATAGTTACTTAAGTACTTAATAGTTACTTAACAAAGTTAGTTACTGGAACAAATACTATGCAGCTGATAATAAAGTGATAAAAATGGCTGGCATGATTTTGTCAAAAAAAAAAAATCACAGCAAAATATTCTAATTACTGTCTTTCATGGGACTTTTGGCTAATTGGATGTAGAAACAGATAGGATTAATAGTCATGTCAGTAATGTTTCTGACACAGTCCAATAAAGGCAGTCATAGCTAAAATAACAGCATACTCAGGAGAGTGAAAAAATTACAAGGGGCATTGAAAATCGTTTTCTGAGGGGAGAAGACACGTTACATTGAATCTAAATGATAAAACTCATGATAACCAACTTCCAGTATGTAGAAGACTGTTATAAACAAAAGAAAGACATCTGTATAGGTAAAGAGTTAATAATGTGGTTGTTTTTCCAAAAACCAGAACCAATGAACAAACCAAAGCTCAGTGCTGTAAATTTGGTATATGGAAAATCACTCAGTTTGTGAATAAAATAGAGGAATGCTGACTACCAAGATAAAGTGTGGTTTCTCTTTTAATGATGACTTTCAAAACAAAACAAAAATGTCAAGAGTAGTCTAGTTGCACTTTCTGCTTCTAAGATACTTTCTTATGCCTGCACTCTCAGCCAGCCTTCCTTCTGTGTGACTCTTTGCACTATGCAACATAGATTCAGATTCTCTCTCTCATATATGTTCTTTTAAAAGTTCTATTTAGTTTAATCTTTAGTTTGTTTTTTGTATTTGGGGAGTTATGGACAGGTTACCAGAAATATGTCGTCTTCCGAATTAAGGAGCTATGCCAAATAAGTTGGTGCATTGAGAACTTCTGAATCAGCTTGAGATGAGTCATTTGTCAGACTGCTGCTATTTTTTACTACACAGATACACTCTCTACAGTTTTTCTCAAACACTTTTCTGTCTTGCAGATGCTCCAGATGTGCATCTGGATTACAGCAGTCTCTCTGAGTTGTAGATTGAGAATATTACCTCTCCAGGCTTCTATTTTGTTTATTTTGAGGCTATTTGAAGCCATTGGCAGCCAGTGTATCTGAAAACATCACATTAGAACTAGCTGAAATCACGGATTTTGCCCTACAGGCAATTGCATTATTTTGACATTTGTTTTCTATCTCCTTTACTGGGTTGTATCTCCTCTATCGGAATGGTTTCATTTAGGTGAAACTGCATGGAAACTGCCTCCTGGAAGATGCAGTTCAGATGAGCTAACAGATATTTTACTGCTATTTTAGAACAAAATGTGCCTGATATTACATTTGCCTGCATGACTTCTGTATCAGAATAAATGTATAAGCTTTGATAGAGCTATTCCTGATTTGCACCCATGCCAGTAAGTGTGCTGTTTCAAGCTGTGGATTCAGTAAGAAAACATCTTCCTCTAATAACTGGGAAGGCTTCTTTTGTAAAAATATTTTCCTTTCGTATAAAACCTGAGAGGCTTATATGAAAGCATAAATAGAAAGCATTTTATTTTCTTTGATGATGAAATTAATTTTTTTAGCCATCCCAATCAGTGTTGCTTCAATAAAGGGAAAATAAAAAGAAAAAAGACATTGCTTCAGGGGCTACTGTAATGCAATGTAATGTTTTGCTTTTTTTTACTGCTGCATAGCTGATGGATGATGCTGCTGTTCTTTAAGAAGAATTTTTCAGATTTTAGCAGTTAAAATGATAATATGAAAGTTTTTGGTTTGTACTTCTTGCAGAACAGTCTMATTTTCTTATTAATGCATTATTTGATCTGGAAAATGAATAATAGACCACCATGCAATGCTTTTCAGTTCAATAAAGCTACAGTTCTTTGAAAATATTTAAGTATTTCTTGTTTTTGAGAATAATGAAAGGAACTCCATGCAAAATTTCTGTTTATTTAAACAGCAGCAACTGTATTTCTTTGTGTGTTGGAATATTTTTGTTTCTTGTCCAAAGAATGACAAATAGAGTTTTCATTATTCATTTTACTTCATTACTTAACTATCACAGAATCATAGAATGGTGAAGCTTGGAAGGGATCTCTAGGGAAGGATCTAGGGATCATCAAGTCCAACCCCCTGCTCCAGTAGGGACACCCAGAGCACGAGGCACAGAGCAGTATCCAGGCGGGTTTGGAAGATCTGCAGAGAAGGAGACTCCACAGCCTCCCTGGGCAGCCTGTTCCAGGGCTCTGTCACCCTCACAGGAAAGAAGTTCTCACTCACATGCAGATGGAACTGCCTGTATTTCAATTTGTACTCACTGCCCCTTGTCCTATCACGGGCCACCACTGGGAGTAGTTTGCCTCCCTTCTCTTTACATTCTCCCCTCAGGTACTTACACATACTGATCAGATCCCCTCTCAGCCTTCTCTTCTCCAGGCTAAACAGGCCCAACACACTCTGTCTCTCCTCATACAAGAGATGTTCTAGTCCCCTAATCATCTTAGTTGTCCTCTGCTGGACCCTCTCTAGAAGTTCCACGTCCCTCTTATGCGGGAGAGCCCAGAGCTGCACACAGTACTCCAGGTGAGGCCTCACCAGAGCTGAGTAGAGGGGCAGGATCCTCTCCCTTGACCTGCTGGCAACACTCCTCCTGATGCAGTCAGGATCCCATTGGCCTTCTTGGCCACAAGGGCACTGCTGCCTCATGGTTAACTTGGTGTCAACCAGGACTCCCAGGTCTCTCTCCACAGATCTGCTTTTCAGTAGGTCAACCCCTAAATCTGTACTAGTGTTAATGAAATTGTCTTTCACTTCTTCTTCACTTCTTTTAGAGAAGAGGTATTTTGCTCTTTTTTTTTTTTTTTTTTTTTTTTTTTTTTTTTTTTTNTTTTTTTTTTTCTCCTTTTACATGGCTGCTCTTCAGTAAGCTAAAGTATTTGCAGATCTCCGTTTACCTAGGAAATGTCAATCTGGCCTTTAGATTTTTCTTGAGTGCAGAGCAAGAGCAAAGTATTTATTTTTTTCCTTTCTCTTTTCCCCTTTTTCACTTTCTTTAGGAGAGCATGGTCAGAAAAAAAAATTGCCTTTTAGGAGCTAGGTACCAGAAGATGTAGTGAAGAATTCACGGGAGCTGCTTGCTTGTGCAGCTGCTTGGTTGTGTAGCTACTGCTGAAATCTCTATTCACGGAGATTGATTCTATTTCCATAAAACTGTGAAGTGTGGAAGGTGGATTCCATACCATTCCTAGGCCGCTGAGCTCAGTGGGGAACTGCTTATCCGGTAGGTCTTCCATACTTCCTCTGCTAGATAGCACTTCAATCATTTTGGCCTGTAGCTGCATCCATCATAGCGAGATTCTGACATGGTAGCTGCCCTCAGGGATTAGCAGTCACGCAGCACTGTCTCCCATCTCCCTGATGCAGAGCTGTATCTACTGGGTTGGCTTTTTTTCTGTGACTTTAAAACTCAGACTTTGGCCCTGTTATTCAATATAATTACCTATTTTAAAACACATAGGTGTTTTATATAGGGGTGTGGTGGTTGTCACTATTTTGCACACACTCATTTTACAAAGGGTAAAGTTTGTATAGTCTTTTATTAGAAAGACTAATGAAATTGCAGTTTTGTTGCAATTGCAACAAAATTTTAAGACCTTCACTTTGATATTCCTGGTTAATAGCCAAATGATGCCTGTGATAGTAAATAGAAGAGAGTCACAGAAGTGGTTCAGGTTTAGACAGGACTTTCATGACCTCTTACGTGGCCCTAAAAAACAAAAGTGGTATTTTAGATGAAAGTGTCAGGGGTGAGCAGGAACTGGGAGAGCAGAAATGAAATCAGCTTTCTGCTGTCAGTGGGAAGATGTCCTGTCATGTACGTGCCGAGGTTCAGTGAACACAGCGAGCCCTGGCCTGGCCTCCCTGGCCGTGCAGAGCTCCTCAGCCCAGCTGCCATGGGGGTCCCTGTGCCGCTTCCTGACTGGATCTGGCTCTGCATTTCGGGTCATTAATGAGCCTTTTGAGAGACAGTGGCACAAAGAGCCAGGCGCTGAGGAAAGAGAAATAAGAGGGAAAAGTGTGCATAAAAAGCCAAGACAGCAGAAAAAGCTTATCAAAGGCACAACATTGATAGAAATCATAGCAGAGCTGAGGAAGAGAGCTCCAGAGATTTTCTAGTTCAATCCCCTAGTTCAAAGCAAGGTCGGCTAAGGCAAGTCCAGTCACATTTTGAGCATTTTGAAGGATAGAGACTCCACAACCTCTCAGGGCAACCTGTTCCAGTCTTTGACTACCCTCTGTGAGAAAAAAAAAAAAAAATCTTACATTTAAATAGAGGGTTTTTTTGTGTGTTTCAGTGTGTGCTTATTGTCCCTACTGTGCTTATTGGGCCCTACTGAGAAGAATGGCTCCACCTTTTTTACTTTTGCCTGTTTATATACACTGATAAGATCCCCCTCAGCCATCTTTTCTCCTGGCTGAACCATCCCAGCTCTTTCAACCTCTCCACATACGAGAGATGCTCCAGTCCAGTCATCTTAGTAGTTCTTTGCTGGACTGTTCCAGTAAGTCCATGTCTGTCACATCCTGGAGAGCCAGAACTGGTCATGGTAATCCAGAGTGGTCTTGGGATCATAATGATGAGATGGTGGGAAATCAAGGTATGAAAAAAGGTATTCCAACAAAGAGGCAACATCAAATCAGTACAGTTGTACCTGAGTGAGGTAGTGCCTTGACTAGTGTGCCCTGTTGTAACCACACTGGTCTAGCATGGGGGTTTTTACACCTTCAGCATTGGGGGAAGCAAAAATATATAAAATGCAAGAAAAGATATTAGAGGAAACAGAGGAAAAGATAGAATGCTACTGATTGTGAACCTCCTTTTTTTTCTTTCCCCTCCCTTCAGTAATACAAGTTTTCACTGATCTRTATGAATGTACGGGGAGATTGTGAGAGCAGGAAGAACAGGAGAGTAAGGAAATGTCTCCAAGGTACTCTGTAGATAGGCCTGAGGTCTTTAATATGTGCTCGGAGAAGGAGCCATGTGAGTCTGGTTGGGCTCAAAAGATCAGGAGGGCTTTAATTGTGGCTTAGCTGCATGTAAAGCAATTCCTTAGCTTAGTTTGTAGGGCAGAGAGAATGAACTCAGCATCTCCTGTAAAACGCTGTCTAGACTCAGGTGGGCTGTTGTTACCTGAATGGCTGTAATCTGCTGTGGAGGCTGTTGGCATGGAAAAGGCAGGGAAAGAGGCTAGGGTAAAGCACAAGTGGGGTGAGCAAATATTGCCTGTAATCTTAGTGCTTTGGATTTCCAAGGAGGGTAATGAAAGAGGAGGAGAGAATTTTTTTGATTGTTTTAGAGTTTGTAGAGAGGCCAAATGGAGTGTAAGTGGAAATAATTCAGAATCATGTGTAAAAATTGAACTAGGCAGAGCTATGAATGAAAGACGAAGGAAAGAGGCAGGTGGATGACAGCTAAGAACACCTCAGCAGCTGTACCAATCAGGTTTTCACAGTTACAGAAAAGAATATATCATTTTTTTTTGCAGGTGAATCTTTAAATATCTAGTTTATGATTTTTATAAACTCGGAATATATTGCAATGTATTTAATTCACAAAGAAGGTGTAATGAGGTTAGATGCAGTAAATATCAATTCTCTGGATATTCCTTCTTCTGTGTAATCAAAGGGCAAAAATCTGAAGCTGTTGAAGATTTTTTCCAGCTGCATTTTCTCCTTTTCCAGTATAATCAGCACACAGCTGCTTTAGAGGATACTTCAGGTTGATCAGATGAATTTAGTTTTGCTGATGGCTGATGGCACTTTTTTATTTGAGGAAGCTTACGCATATCGTTCTGTAATTTTTCTTATTTTCTTTTCTGGGTCAGTATGCTTATGATAGCAAACAGCTATAAATGGCACCACCACGTGCAGGCCTCAGAAATCAAACAGAAGAAACTCTAATCACAGCGTGTCCTCAAGTTTTCCTTCTGATAGTAAGGTTCTTCTTACCTTAAGCCCTCAGTTTCCAAATAAGTTATCATAATATCCCTAAAGAAAATATATCATAGCTGCAGTATCGCTATTTGTGAGGCTCCTTGTAGTGGAAATCTAAAGCTTTTTATATGGTTAGAGAGTGTTGAGGTGTTAAAAGGGGTGCTGAGATTTGTGGTACGCTGTACACATTCTTTGGGCATGTTTGGGTAAATGATTTTACACAGTAACCTGGAACAAGACACAGATGTCACTTTATGATCTGGGACAGACCTGATTATAAAATATAGTGCTGATATTCATGCTGTTTTAGGATAATTAATAGGTAGCACAATTTTGGGTCTGTTCTTAGAGTGGAGACGTGTTTCTTACACTCTACAGAGATGCCATTGACATTCAATTGCCTACTCACCAGCTGCTTACATTTTCAGAAATTATACTATAATAGCTCCTTTACCTTGCTTCTAGGTTCTTCTTTTTTTTTTTTTTTTTCCCCTCTCTTTTCTTCCTCAAACAGAGAAAAATGATTGAGAACATGGAAATTATTTACAAATGTCAGACTTTTTTTTTTAATTAAAAATCACAGAATGGTTGAGGTTGGAAGGGACCTCTAGAGATCATCTAGTCCAACCCCCTGCTCGAGCAAGGACACCCAGAGCATGTGGCACAGCGTGGCATCCAGGCAGATTTGGAAGACCTCCAGAGAAGGAGACTCCACAACCTCCCTGGGCAGCTTGTTCCAGGGCTCTGGCACCCTCACAGAAAAGAAGATCTTCCTCATATGGACATGGAACTGCCTGTTTTTCAACTTATACCCATTGCCCCTTGTCCTATCACGGGCCACCACCAAGAGAAGTTTGGCCCCATCCTCCCTACATCCTCCCCTGAGGTACTTACACTGTGTTTGTCAGATCCCCTCTCAGCCTTCTCTTCTCCAGAGAAAACAGGCCCAGCTCACTCAGCCTCTCCTCATACGAGAGATGTACCAGTCCCTTAGTCATCTTGGTCGCTCTCCACTAGACCCTCTCTAGGCTCCACGTCCCTCTTATACTGGGGAGTCCAGAACTGCACACAGTACTCCAGGTGCGGCCTCACCAGAGCTGAGTAGAGGGGGCAGAATCACCTCCCTTGACCTGCTGGCAACACTCCTCCTGATGCAGGCCAGGATCCCATTGGCCTTCTTGGCCCCGAGGGCACACTGCTGCCCCATGGTTAACCGGGTGTCAGCCAGGACTCCCAGATCTCTCTCTGCAGAGCTGCTCTSCAGCAGGTCAGCACCTAATTTGTCCTGGTGCCTGGGGTTATTCCTGCCCAGGTGCACCTGCCCCTGTATTTGTCCAAGAAGAGTGGACAGTGGAAAAAAATTGGAGTTAAATTTGGTGTGAAACTACAGACCATTCAAATCAGTTAGAATTGTGTGGCCTTCTAAATTGAGGTTAACTTACACTTTTCTGTTATATTCCCTCACAAATATCAGCATTATTCCCAGAACTGGATGTGCAGCTTCTCTCATTTACATGTTCACATGTCTCAGATATGTCAGTTTTGAGCTTATCCATTCTGCTTTGCTTTTATGTGAAACACTATTAAAGTGTGTATTGGTTGGCCACCGGGCATCACTGTGCTATTTTCAGATGTGGATTGTTTTAATTGTAACATATAGCTGCATAATGTCTTTAATGCAGTGGTAGAATATTAATTTATTTTAAAATATCTGTTATTACAAGATTAAAATAGAACCTTGTCATTGAAATTCAAATCTCATCTGTCCTACTTTTTTTTTTTTTTTTTTTTTTTTTTTTTTTTTTTTTTTTTTTTTTTTTTTTTTTTTTTTTTTTTTTTGTCTGCATCTGCACTAAAGATGGTACTGTCAAGGTAGCTGGAATTGGATCAGAAAGTGATCTGCCTTGACAGTTGTACCATCTGGAAGCTTTTACCTTTGGAAGTGAAAGATGTGTTTGTGTTTTCAAATGAGAGATATTTTGGTTTCAAGCCACAGCTGTGACCAAGCAGKGCTTGGCACATCTTGAGTGATGTGTGGTGTGAAAAGGACTTTTAGCCACGTTGGTTTCTCACAGATCATTCTTTGGCTTTCACCGGTTGACTTTCAGGTCAGCAGCAGTTTTGCTTTCTTGTGTCTGGCCTTTCTGCCTGGCGTGTTTCCTGGCTGGGGGCAGGGGCAGCTTGGTGCAAGCTGTCAGGACGGGAAGGTTGAACACATTTCAYGATCCAGAAGTGCGCGGGAGTGACTGTTAGCCAGAGCGTCTGGAAAGCCCTGAGCTTGCACAGCGGCATGAACTGTTTGCAGTAGTGATCATTGCCCGACAGATGTGAGGACAGCAGCATGGTCCTATGTGGACATTTCCCTAAGGATTACAGAGCTGCACCACCTCCAGCGATGGGAGAGATCCTGCAGCTCCTTTCCAGGAGACAGCCAGTCCAGATGCTAACCGTGGTTATTACTGATTTGTTCTTTTTTTTTTTTGCCAATAAAATGAAAAGAAGAAACAACTGTATATGGGTAAAAGAATAAGAGCAAGTGCTACTTCTGGAAGATACAATCTGTTTACATGACAAGTCATGCTTGTAGTAGTAAGAGCTCATGAAATACTTAAAGAAATAAATATATTCTTAAATGTAATGTTAATGAGTGTACTATCCTGCCAAATTTACATGTACTATCATCACATGTAAATTATCA
Organism: Nothoprocta perdicaria; assembly: GCF_003342845.1. Classification (NCBI taxonomy): domain Eukaryota; kingdom Metazoa; phylum Chordata; class Aves; order Tinamiformes; family Tinamidae; genus Nothoprocta; species Nothoprocta perdicaria. Next base: position 1,731,906 of record NW_020454339.1, on the reverse strand, counting down.
TTAGGTATTATCTCAACCTTGAAAAGTAACCAAAGAAATAGGCCCACATTTATACTGTTTTGCAGGCTTCTGACTGATCGGTTAGAGCTAGTTTCAGATGGCCAGAAAGCAAATTAGAGTTAGCCCAGGCCTTGTGCCATAGAAATCAAGCAGTGTTTTGATACTGATGTGAATTGCAGCAGGCCTCAGGCTATTCTTCTGCAGCTTTCTGTAGTGTTATTTCTGCTGTCTTTTCTWCGTTGTTTTTGCCTTAATTCTGAACAGGGCCAAATGCATCCGTCCATACATTCATATATAGTTCTCACTTGTATTTTTCATGGTTATCTATATAGCTGGCACTACCAAAAAGTAACACCAACCTTCCTTCCAGACTCCAAAAATGACTGATTACTATAGCTATTGTTTTGACATGTCCAGGGGGAAAAAAATTGAACTCTGAGCAAAACTGAAGATGCCCTTCTACCATATTTGCAGCAGCACACAGAAGGTCAAAGAGTTGCTGTAAACTGGAAGCACGAATAGTTGATAAAGGCCATAGTTTAACAAGAAAGGATTTAATAACTCATGAGRGGATAAAACAGTTAAGTGGTAGATTCATCGTTTGGAGATTGTTGGGTTGAATAAAATTTTAACTAGATAGTGAGAGTTTCAGTTTATACCTATTTTTTAGTTAAAACTTAACATTTTTAGAAGTACTCTTCAGCTTCATAAAAGGCTGTGATAGAAAGAGAATGCTATTTATTTCCTGAAATGTTTTCTAATAACTTCTCTAATTCATTCATTCTGCTAGGTTGAAGGGTGAAAGTGCTCACCCAAACTGGGCATTTATTAAGATTTTGAAGTGGCAACATCAAAGAAAAATCAATATTTACGAGCAAGTTTTATTTGTTCATAGAATTTCAGGAAGTTGCYCTGGTGTTGTGGGATTGATCAAGCTAAAGGAAAGCATTTTCTTCATCCAAGCTATTGAATTCCATTGTGTTAGGTACTGCGAGCCAGATTGTCCTTTTGCACTGACCTTTCTGAAGCCAAACATGTCAGAGTTTCATCACAGACGGCATCACTTAGAGCTTTTTTGTCAGATCCCTTGTCACTGAGATTGATTTTGAATTTTGGGTCAGTGAAATATAGACTGATTGCTATAAAAAACACAGCATTCTGTGTGCTATTATATGAAAATGCATCTGTCAAAATAATGTATCATACTATTGCATATTAGAAAGTTAATAAGTTTAAAATTGCTGACAAAATAGAAATTTGCCAGCAAAATTGTTTAAAATCACAATTGTCTCTCCAAAACAGGGCCATWGATTATTTATATGGTCCTAAATATTTAATGAAGTTAAAGTCAAATCTGTTAAGTTCTGATCAAAATGACAGTTGATAAGGATTCTAGCTCACTGTTCCTCATAAGTGTTTCTTGAAAGTAAATATCTCATGAGGCCACTTTAATCCCAATTTAAAAAATATCCAGCTTTGCTAATCAACGTATGACTTTCATGTACTTAAAGCGTGTGCAAGTCTGTGTAAATTTGTAACACATAAGGGAGGACATCTGGATCTGGATTTAATTCTGCATTTCCACAAATGAGCGTGGAAAAAACAACATAAACTTATGACTTGGTGAAAAGCAATGTTTGTGAGATTCATTTTATCACAAGAGCCTGGGTGTTACAAGCAACATTATAAGGATTACTTCAATACTGTGAATACTGAAAAACACATACTGCCTTTTTAATTATTTACAGATTTTGCTGTGAAGATAAAAATAACGAAATGAAAGCCACACTGTTGTTGCAGGGGTCAGTTACCGTAAAATGATAGTTTTTAGGGTGTCTTATGGATCTATGGACATTGTCATTGTTAACATGGCAAGAAAAATGTCTGGTAAGAATTGTACTTGCAGAGACCCCCGAACCAAATTCAAAGGTTCTGCCTAGCTGCCAATTTATGTTGGTTTTATGTAGTAAATAATTCCCAAGTATATGCAATAATAATACTTAATGTCACAGTAAAATGAAATGCAAATATGTTTTATCAGATGAAAGATACTTTAAAGCAGCAGAATTGGGAGAAAAGTGCRTGCAAAGGAGAAAAAGCAGAGTCAAGTGAAGTATTTTGAAAGTATAAGGCCATTAATGTAATGGCAGTAAAAGGAAAATGTAAACACACTGTGAAATTAATAATTCATTTCCATTTGTCAGAGAGTGAATGCAGACAAAGTATTTTAATTTAATCATACTGGTGTATGTAGAGTGCATCTGTAAAAGTAGAGTGCATCTGTAATTCCAGTTGGAAAATCCATGCTTCTTGGTTTTGTTTGTCACTTTATTAGCCTAAAAAGGGAAACTACTTGTGGTTTTAATAGATTACTATATTTAGCCTGATACCTTGTCATATAATTTTTTTATAATTAATGAAAAAAAAAAAAAGGTTCGTACTTACATTCACTATAAGGTTCATTGTCATAGGCAACCATGTGTGAAGATACATATTTTATATATTTTAATATATTTTATCCTTCTATAAAATAGTAATAGTTAATATACGGTACTAAAGTATGGTTTTGGGTTGGTGGGGGAAAAAAAAAACAAAAAAAAAACTTAGTGACATAATCAGGCTTACCTAATTGCAAATACTTAAAGACGAAATACCTTCTTATAATAATTAAAACACTTAGCTAGCATGCAAGTCAACTTGAGCTAATGACCTATCTTTCTGATAAGACTTTGATTTAACTTTCCATTTTTTTGGGGTTTAAGCAGAAGCATTTCTAGATTATAATTTATTCCTTTATACTAACAGTCTATATTCAAGTCCACTTTTAGATTTCTCAGTCTACATCTGAGATGCTTCTCTGAACTTTAACAACATAAACTATTGCTTGAGGACATTTGAGCTTATTGCTGTGTGTTATCATCTGATTTATTCTTTGTGTAAAACTTAAAAGTCTTCAACTTTCCAAAAACCTAGATACATTCAGAATGTTACATTTAAAGGCATAGAAGAATGTACTATTTACCTCTTTGCTTGTAAACAGAACATTTACTCAGGTTCTTGGCTGTTCCATTCCTACCTCTGCCTCCTTTCTTTGTTTGTTACATTAGAAGCAAGGCTGAGGCTCTCAGTCTGCTGAAGAAATACTGCTTAGCAGAAATAGCACCTAAAGTAATGTCTCTACAAAGAGAAGAGTGTAAGGAAGAATCTTTGCATTCCAGTGGTGAGAAAGGAAACAGGAGAAATCCTGGTTCTAAAGACTGCTTATTGCCCTTTTTTGTTCTAATATATAAATAGCAGAGTCTAAAACCAATCACACTAGATTCTTAGGAAAGTTTGTTGGTCATAAGTTAGAGATCRGTTGAGAAGTCAACTTGGAGATTCAATCTTGGTATAGATTCCCAGGGAGTTGAGAATGTAAATATAAACCTCCACAGGAGGGAATCTAGAACGGAAATCTTAAATGTCCAGTGCTGTATCATCTAGACTAGACCAGAACCCAAAAGATGACAGTGACACTGTGATTAAGATGAATGAACATATGCAAAACAAAATGAGCAAGCAAGAGAAAATTTTATTTCTATCTGGTTCTGTAGAAATTCCCATCAGAGCTTACTAGCAGGGCAGCAGGGTATGATAGCTATACCTTCCAGCAAAATTTTATAATTTATGGAAGGCATTATTTTGTTATTAATATCTCATGTGTCCTCCTGGCTTCTCTGAATTATCTTTTGTATACACTAAGTATCATATATTCATTTCCTTCTGCACCTGTATGGCTCATTCCCCTTAGAGCAAGAGCTGTACCTACTGAAAATGTACTTCACTTGCATTATTTCTAAGAAGTTACTTACTTATTTCGACTCTATATATCAAAAAATGAAAATTTTAGAAAGCCAACAGAATGTAGGCTGTACACATCCATGATTGATAGAAGTGATTTGTGTTCTAGTTGCTCTTTTATAACTTACTGTAATCATGCAGTTCAATCTGTTTTTCAAAAACTCATTATGGAAAGTTTTCAGAGGGATCTTTGGGTGATCTAATCTTCAAGCCTGAAAGTGTAACAAAAGCTTATGGTTTGAGAAGATCAAAAAACTTTAACACACAATGTAAATTATTTCTCTTACAATGTTTTCTAATCTCTCTTACAATGTTTTCTAATTTGGAAATTCTGCTGGCTTGAGATGCTCCATTATTTCTGTTTTAAATTGATGTAGGATCACATCTTCATATGTACTTTTTTCATATGTACTTTTGTGGTCTAAATATCTTTTAGAATAGCACAAATTTGAATTTGAAACAACCCCAGAATTTGGGGGAAATACCTCTGCCACCTAAGGAAAATGTGTGGTATAGTCTTCAAGAGTAATACAGAAATACTGCACTAAGACCAGTAGGAAAGAGGTATTTCACTCTCTGTTGATTTATCCTCTCTTTAAAAGAATGAGCTACTGCTCGTTCAACCATGAAAAAAAACAGATAGAATAATAATGGAAAATGTTCCATCTAAAGATACTTTAAAACTGGGAAATAATCAGAGAATCTAATTTTTAAGGCAATCAAAATTCCATGTAAGTTTTATGTGTACTGTGCTTTACTATATGAACCTCTCCATAAAACAAAACTTTTCCCGGCTTGTTCAGAAATTCATTTTAAATCTGAGTAATTCAAAGTTAAACTTTCTTCCTTTCTAGAACAGAGTTGCCTGGAAGCCTTTAGTAATGACAGAATAATGTCTGAAAGTACCACCTGCATTTTGCATGTGTGGACATTGAGTTTTAAATGGAATTTTCAATATGTGGTATGAGGATCAAAACAGCTGTTCAGAGAGGTTTCAGATGCTTCCCTGGTTCTTACAAGTACTCAGTGTTTTAAGATTAAGAAGGAAAGGAGAACATAAAAATTGGTGTCAGGAGGAGAGAAAAAAAAAGGTCTTAGCAAGCATTTCTGTTATAATGCTGATTTGTGAACTACTTGACAGTATCTGAAATGTTTCAAGACCTTTACAAAATTGGGAACAGAGAGCAATTTCTATATATTCTCCACACACTAATTAGCTGTAAGGATTTGACAATATTCCGTGCAAGTGTTCCATTATGAAGAGTGACACATACAGAATTTGACATTTCAGCTGCCCTATGTGCCCTACAGAAATAAACAAAATAAATGGCTTGTACCAAGCTTGCAAGCATTTTTTTTTTTAATCGTATGATAGAAAACTGGCTTTGAATAAGTTTGAAGGGATAGTTATATCTTTTCCATGTGCATCTGTCTAGAATTTATATGTACAAATGAAACATTTATGCAAAGAGCCACCTACCCAGTTCATTGTCTCTCACCTCAGGAGCAGACTTAAGATTCATTTCTCTCATTTTTTTGTTTTCTACAAAGAAATTGAGTGTTCATTAATACTAATGTATTTTTTTTCTAATTATTTACAACACGTTACTGATCTACATTAGTCCTTCTGCACACATATATCCTGCTTTCCTGGTTCCTGCTGCATTTCTTCTGGAAGGCTTCTGCACAGTTCCCTGCAGGCATCGTAGACCTTCCAAACTGTTGACTTGTATCTTGTAACCACACAGCTTACTCGTACCATAAGCATTGCCTCTTAGCTGTCACAGCCAGATGTGTTGTGTGAGACTGAGATAAGGTGAACAGGCATTTGCTTTCTAATATGTATGCAAAAATGAAAGCCTAAAAGCTACTGCTATGGTGATACATAGCTAAGATTGTCCCTCCTAAGCAGAAAATAATATGAGGCCTGTTCTCATAAAAGACTCTCGACCATCATCTTGTCATTATAATAATGGTCATAGGCTTTATTGAACTATTTCTGCTTTAAAATCATGCATATTCATTAAGAAAAAATCCATTCTGATACTAAAATTGCCAGGAAAGTGAGTTTTTCCTATAAGCTTGGAAAGTTATTCCAGCTACTTATCCTGGCAGGATTTTTTTTTTTTTCTACAGATTTCTCCGAGAAGCAAAGAAGGCATCCTCTACCTCTGCCTTCTCTGTATTGTTGATCACCAGAGCCCCTTCCCATTCAGTAGTGGACCCACATTCTCSCTAGTTTTCCATTTGTTGCTGATCTTTTTGAAGAAGTCCTTCTTGCTGTCCTTGACATCCCATGCTACATTAGACCCCAGATAGGTTTTGACCTGTCTGTTTGCATCCCTGTATACTCAGAGGACCTCCCTATTTTCTGCTCAATTGGGCTGTCCCTACTTCCACCTTCTGTACACTTCCTTCTGATTCAATTTTTMTAGGCCTCCTGTACTTCCTTTTCCCTATCAGCAGCAAACATCCACAACAGTGTCACCTGCAGTCATTACCCATAAACTCTCAACTTGCACATTGTCCAGCCCTASAGAAGATATTTTGAATTTTTCACACTTTGAACATTTCTAAATTAACTGTTGTCACTGAGGGAAGAAACTTGAGCATCATTCTARTTTGGACATTTCAGTGAAAAGACCTGCTTAGTGTGCCAAAGAAAGAAAATATTGAGAAGTTTAGAAAAATATATTTTAAAAATCTGAAATACCATAATATAATGATAATAATGTTTTAATATCATTATATGCAGTACTAAGCCATACTGTTTTCTCACACAGACTTCATTAGATTCTGATGACTTCCTCTCAGAACAAGATTTGTCAAGAAAAGGGTGTCAAGAAAAGGGTGTCAAATAATTTGAAAACAGAAAGTATTTTCTGGAAGAGATCATTATCAGTATTGTTTCATGTGGGAGGACACTAAGTAGAATTGACCTTAAGAATAAGAAAAGCTAAACTGGTTTCTCCTTTTTATTTTTTCAAAAACTAATGAAGGTCAGCTGAAATGGGCAGTAAGCTTGAAAGGAAAATTTCTTTCTCACAACAGCCTTTAACTGATGTGATGAAAATGAATTGACCCAAGTACACATAATTGTTCAACGGGGAGTTTTCTACTATGAGAGAAAGTGTAAGTACCACTGAGGCAATACGCTGTGACACTTCCCATATTGTTCCTATTTAGTCTTCCATTTTTAATAATCATTTATGAAAATAAAAGCACAGTTTTTGCAATGACTTATCATGTCTCAGTTTATGTAATAGAAATAATGTTCCTGGCATAGATACATACAATCTGTTAACAGCTTTTCATGTTACCAGATTCTTCATCCTTACTTTGCTTTTAGGTCATCTGTAAGATTCAATCAGTGCTGAAACAAGGTTCCATTTCTGCTCTGGTTGGAGGGAGGGTAAGAGGAACCAGAGATCAGCTACATCGCATACATCTGAAAATGCTGCTCACTATAAATTCTATTATTTTTTTTAGCCATACCTACTTTTTGGCAATATGACTGTTTCATCCTATCTCACTTTTTATCAGCAAAATGAATGAGGAGAAAGTACCAGTTTTCTATTAGGTTCTTGAGAGTCATAATGCTGAATTTCATAGAAAGGACAGATGAGCTGCTTCAATGACTGTAGGTTTTTCAAAAAGTACCAGAAAAGTGTTTATAGCTGTCTTCCTTGCTTATAGGGAATGTCTTAGGACTTGCCAGTGAACTCCTCTTTTTTTTTGCATCTACTGCTGACCAGTAATAAGTGCTTGATAACTTTGAAGCTCTATCCTTCCATAGTTGAGATTTAGCAAAAGTTTCTTTTACAACAGGGATAAAAGGAGATTCGGTTTCTATCACTGCTTCTCCAGATCTTCTGCTGTGCAGTGAGAAAAGAAAGGTCATTGGCACTCTCTAAGCCTCCATTTACAACCCTGGTGAATAATTCCRGCGTTTGACTGCTGCAGGTAACAATCTCAGCAATAGCAGTGTGAAATCAATATGATTATTCACAGCTTTCACTGCCTAGGGACTTCACATTAGAGTTTTGTGCATATCCCTGCTTCTCCTTAAAAGGCCATGAAGAGCAGCCAAGCATTTCCTACAGATTCAGGAAGACATCCTTCCATCAGTTGATGTTCAGGGAACAGCTGCACTGTTAAATTCACTATTAAAGTAAGGAGGACATAAACCCCTGTGATACATTTAAGGAGCTTTTAAAAATAACCTAAATTAGATTGTTGAGTTATAAAGCTATTATTACTTTGAGAGCTGATCTTATGCAGCATTCCAAAGTTAGAARGAAATGCTAGCAATTTCTATTTTTTAGTAACATGAAATTTTCATTGTTAAAGATTTTTTAAGCATCGCTTTTCTCAAATATTACGTAGATTGAAGGAAGAAGAAAAATTACACTTTTTTTGTAAGCATAACAGAAAAATATGTCACAAACATTTGTAGTTTAAAAATACGAATCAAAATAGATATGAAGGTATATTAAAAAATTTAATATRAGAAAGGAGAGGGCTCGATAAAAAATGATATTAGTGTACAGATAGCCTCAAACTGAATGCAAAAACATATTGTTAACTCTTACCTCACTGTGGCAAGCAAAAAAAAAATCCTGAAATATTCTGAAACATTTTCTAGTTTAGCTGTCATATGGAAAATATCAGCAAAACAATGGAAATAAAGTACTACTGCATGTCCAGCACATATCTGAAGATCTCAGTTGGTAATGGTTCAGATGTCCGTTCTTATTTAGGATAGGATAGACTAGAGCAACATATCCTACTCAGTTTATACCATATGCCAATCTTGTATTTATTTGTTTATCATAGAGGTGTCACAAACTGTAGGGTTTTGGGTGTTGGTGCCTCAGCTGCAGATCTGAGGCATCTTAATGTGGAGGTGAGCGGTGCAGGACTTCATCGGACTTCTAAACAATTCCCCTTTTTTCTCTGACTCCCTAAAGACTTTTTCCTTTCCTTTCCTTTCCTTTCCTTTCCTTTCCTTTCCTTTCCTTTCCTTTCCTTTCCTTTCCTTTCCTTTCCTTTCCTTTCCTTTCCTTTCC